>NW_027140038.1:0-67213 GCF_035084215.1 Heptranchias perlo | reverse complement strand
TAGAGAGAGGGGGGGAGGGAGGGGGAGGGAGGGAGAGAGAGGGGGGAGAGGGAGGGGGAGGGAGGGAGGGGGAGAGAGGGGGAGAGAGAGAGGGGGAGGCGGGGAGACGCAGAGGGAGAGAGAGTGTTGTTACTCCTTTCAGTCACTGTATTTTGTGGGCAGACAAGTTGCACACAGCAAGATCCCACAAATAATGACCAGATCATCTATTTTAGTGATGTTATTTGAAAGATTAATATTGGCCCAGGACGATGGGGAGAACTCCCCTGCCCTTGTTCGTACAGTGACCGTGGGATCTTTTACGTCCACCTGAGAGAACAGACACGGCCTCGGTTCAGTGCCTCATCCAAAAGACAGCACCTCCGACAGTGCAGCACTCCCTCAGTACTGACCCTCCGACAGTGCAGCGCTCCCTCAGTACTGACCCTCTGACAGTGCGGCGCTCCCTCAGTACTGACCCTCCGACAGTGCAGCACTCCCTCAGTACTGACCCTCCGACAGTGCAGCGATCCCTCAGTACCGACCCTCCGACAGTGCAGCGATCCCTCAGTACCGACCCTCCGACAGTGCGGCGCTCCCTCAGTACCGACCCTCCGACAGTGCGGCGCTCCCTCAGTACCTCATTGAGAGTGTCGGCCTGGATTATGGGCTCAAGTCTCTGGAGTGAACCTCGACCCTCGATGTTTGTGCCTCACTGTGACGATGAGGGTGCAGCAGTTGAATAGTATGGGGTTGCTGGATCCTCAGTGAGGAGGTTAAATCTCTTCCTTTCTCCACCTCCTCCTCAGCCTGGGAAAGACAGCAACTTCCTGGCGGTCTTTGTGATTGCACGGGTGATCTTTATCCCTCTCTTCATGCTGTGCAATGTCCATCCTCGGAATTTGCCTGTCTTCTTCAACCACGACGCCTGGTACATTGTCTTCATGATCCTCTTTGCCTTCACCAATGGATACCTGGCCAGTCTGTGCATGTGCTACGGACCCAAGTGAGTGCCTGTCTACTGGTGGGTGAGGGTCTGGGGTCTGGGGTGAGTCTGGGGTCTGGAGGTTGGATTGGGGCCAGAGCGGGGAATGAGGTTGTTTTGGGTGCAGGTTGGTTGGAGACAGTCACACGGTGCGGTGATGGTGTTGTGAGGAGAGTTGCCCACGTTCTCTTCATCAAGCATGGGCCTGTTTCCCATACCCCCTTGCTCCATTAGCCCAAGAACCAGCGCCCCACCTACCACCACCCCAGTGTCCTATTACCCCACTGTTAACCTCACCCACCCACCTTCTCCCCATATCCCCCAATCCCACCTCCCCACCTTCTCCCCATATCCCCCAATCCCACCTACCCACCTTCTCCCCATATCCCTCAATCCCACCTCCCCACCTTCTCCCCATATCCCCCAATCCCACCAACCCACCTTCTCCCCATATCCCTCAATCCCACCTCCCCACCTTCTCCCCATATCCCCCAATCCCACCTACCCACCTTCTCCCCATATCCCTCAATCCCACCTCCCCACCTTCTCCACATATCCCCCAATCCCACCTCCCCACCTTCTCCCCATATCCCTCAAACCCACCTACCCACCTTCTCCCCATATCCCTCAATCCCACCTACCCACCTTCTCCCCATATCCCTCAATCCCACCTACCCACCTTCTCCCCATATCCCTCAATCCCACCTACCCACCTTCTCCCCATATCCCCAATCCCACCTACCCACCTACCCACCTTCTCACCATATCCCCCAATCCCACCTACCCGCCTTCTCCCCATATCCCTCAATCCCACCTCCCCACCTTCTCCCCACCTTCTCCCCATATCCCTCAATCCCACCTCCTCACCTTCTCCCAATATCCATCAATCCCACCTACCCACCTTCTCACCATATCCCCCAATCCCACCTACCCACCTTCTCCCCAGATCCCTCAATCCCACCTCCCCACCTTCTCCCCATATCCCCCAATCCCACCTACCCACCTTCTCCCCATATCCCTCAAACCCACCTCCCCACCTTCTCCCCATATCCCTCAATCCCACCTCCCCACCTTCTCCCCATATCCCCCAATCCCACCTACCCACCTTCTCCCCATATCCCTCAATCCCACCTCCCCATATCCCCCAATCCCACCTCCCCACCTTCTCCCCATATCCCTCAAACCCACCTACCCACCTTCTCCCCATATCCCTCAATCCCACCTACCCACCTTCTCCCCATATCCCTCAATCCCACCTACCCACCTTCTCCCCATATCCCCCAATCCCACCTACCCACCTTCTCACCATATCCCCCAATCCCACCTACCCACCTTCTCCCCATATCCCTCAATCCCACCTCCCCACCTTCTCCCCATATCCCTCAATCCCACCTCCTCACCTTCTCCCCATATCCCTCAATCCCACCGACCCACCTTCTCACCATATCCCCCAATCCCACCTACCCACCTTCTCCCCATATCCCTCAATCCCACCTACCCATCTTCTCCCCATATCCCTCAATCCCACCTACCCACCTTCTCACCATGTCCCTCAATCCCACCGACCCACCTTCTCACCATGTCCCTCAATCCCACCGACCCACCTTCTCACCATATCCCTCAATCCCACCTCCCCACCTTCTCCCCATATCCCTCAATCCCACCTCCCCACCTTCTCCCCATATTCCCCAATCCCACCCACCCACCTTCTCACCATATCCCTCAGTCCCACCTCCCCACCTTCTCCCCATATCCCTCAGTCCCACCTCCTCACCTTCTCACCATATCCCCCAATCCCACCTACCCACCTTCTCACCATGTCCCTCCATCCCACCATTATTATTATAAAAGATGTGATAACAGAACACTTGGAGGGCATTAACGGGATTGGACAAAGTCAGCATGGGTTTATGAAAGGGAAATCATGCTTAACAAATCTACTGGAGTTTTTTGATGAGGTAACCAGTGGAATAGATAGGGGAGAACCATTGGATGTGGTGTACTTGGATTTTCAGAAGGCTTTTGATAAGGTCCCACACAAGAGGTTAGTGTGCAAAATTAAAGCACATGGGATTGGGGGAATATACTGGCATGGATTGAGAATTGGTTGACAGACAGGAAACAGAGAGTAAGAATAAACAGGTCTTTTTCCGGGTGGCAGGCAGTGACTAGTGGGGTACCGCAGGGATCAGTGCTTGGGCCCCAGCTATTCACAATATATATCAATGATTTGGATGAGGGAACTGAATGTAACATTTCCAAGTTTGCAGACGACACAAAGCTGGGGTGGAAAGTGAGCTGTGAGGAGGATGCAAAGAGGCTCCAATGTGATTTAGACAAGTTGGGTGAGTGGGCAAGAACATGGCAGATGCAGTATAATGTGGATAAATGTGAGGTTATCCACTTTGGTTGTAAAAACAGAAAGGCAGATTATTATCTGAATGGTGATAGATTGGGAAAAGGGGAGGTGCAATGAGACCTGGGTGTCCTTGTACACCAGTCACTGAAAGCGAGCATTCAGGTGCAGCAAGCAGTTAGGAAGGTGAATGGTATGTTGGCCTTCATTGCAAGAGGATTGAGTACAGGAGCTGGGATGTCTTACTGCAGTTATACAGGGCCTTGGTCAGACCACATCTGAATATTGTGTGCAGTTTTGGTCTCCTTATCTGAGGAAGGATGTCCTTGCCATGGAGGGAGTGCAACGAAGGTTTACCAGACTGATTCCTGGGATGGCAGGACTGACGTATGAGGAGAGATTGGATCGACTCGGCCTGTATTCACTAGAGTTTAGAAGAATGAGAGGTGATCTCATCGAAACATATAAAATTCTAACAGGACTGGACAGACGAGATGCAGGGAGGATGTTCACGATGGCTGGGGAGTCCAGAACCAGGGGTCACAGTCTCAGGATACGGGGCATGTCATTTAGAACCGAGATGAGGAGAAATTTCTTCACTCAGAGGGTGGTGAACCTGTGGAATTCTCTACCACAGAAGGCAGTGGAGGCCAAGTCATGAGATGTATTCAAGAAGGAGATAGATATATTCCTTAATGGTAAAGGGATCAAGGGATTATGGGGAAAAAGCGGGAACAGGGTCCTGAGTTAGACGATCAGCCATGATCATTTTGATTGGCGGAGCAGGCCCGAAGGGCCGAATGGCCTACTCTTGCTCCTATTTTCTATGTTTCTATGATTCAACCCATCTTCTCACCATATCCCTCAATCCCACCTTCCCACCTACCTACCTTCTCACCATATCCCTCTCCCACCTACCCACCTTCTCACCATATCCCTCTCCCACCTACCCACCTTCTCACCGTATCCCTCTCCCACCTACCCACCTTCTCCCCGTATCCCTCACCCACCCACCCACCTTCTCCCCGTATCCCTCACCCACCCACCCACCTTCTCCCCGTATCCCTCTCCCACCTACCCACCTTCTCCCCGTATCCCTCACCCACCTACCCACCTTCTCACCATATCCCTCTCCCACCTACCCACCTTCTCACCATATCCCTCTCCCACCTACCCACCTTCTCCCCGTATCCCTCTCCCACCTACCCACCTTCTCACCGTATCCCTCACCCACCTACCCACCTTCTCACCGTATCCCTCTCCCACCTACTCACCTTCTCACCATATCCCTCTCCCACCTACCCACCTTCTCACCGTATCCCTCTCCCACCTACCCACCTTCTCCCCGTATCCCTCACCCACCTACCCACCTTCTCCCCGTATCCCTCTCCCACCTACCCACCTTCTCCCCGTATCCCTCACCCACCTACCCACCTTCTCACCGTATCCCTCACCCACCTACCCACCTTCTCCCCGTATCCCTCACCCACCTACCCACCTTCTCACCATATCCCTCTCCCACCTACCCACCTTCTCCCCGTATCCCTCACCCACGTACCCATCTTCTCCCCGTATCCCTCTCCCACCTACCCACCTTCTCACCGTATCCCTCACCCACCTACCCACCTTCTCCCTGTATCCCTCTCCCACCTACCCACCTTCTCCCCTTCTCCCCGTATCCCTCACCCACCTACCCACCTTCTCCCCATATCCCTCTCCCACCTACCCACCTTTTCCCCCATCCCTCAATCCCACCTACCCACCTTCTCCCCATATCCCTCACCCACCTACCCACCTTCTCCCCGTATCCCTCACCCACCTACCCACCTTCTCCCCGTATCCCTCACCCACCTACCCACCTTCTCCCCGTATCCCTCACCCACCTACCCACCTTCTCCCCATATCCCTCACCCACCTCCCCACCTTCTCACCGTATCCCTCACCCACCTACCCACCTTCTCCCCGTATCCCTCACCCACCCACCCACCTTCTCCCCGTATCCCTCTCCCACCTACCCACCTTCTCCCCGTATCCCTCACCCACCTACCCACCTTCTCACCGTATCCCTCACCCACCTACCCACCTTCTCCCCGTATCCCTCACCCACCTACCCACCTTCTCACCGTATCCCTCTCCCACCTACCCACCTTCTCACCGTATCCCTCACCCACCTACCCACCTTCTCCCCGTATCCCTCACCCACCTACCCACCTTCTCCCCGTATCCCTCTCCCACCTACCCACCTTCTCCCCGTATCCCTCTCCCACCTACCCACCTTCTCCCCGTATCCCTCACCCACCTACCCACCTTCTCACCGTATCCCTCTCCCACCTACCCACCTTCTCCCCGTATCCCTCACCCACCTACCCACCTTCTCCCCGTATCCCTCACCCACCTACCCACCTTCTCCCCGTATCCCTCTCCCACCTACCCACCTTCTCCCCGTATCCCTCTCCCACCTACCCACCTTCTCCCCGTATCCCTCACCCACCTACCCACCTTCTCACCGTATCCCTCTCCCACCTACCCACCTTCTCCCCGTATCCCTCACCCACCTACCCACCTTCTCACCGTATCCCTCACCCACCTACCCACCTTCTCCCCGTATCCCTCTCCCACCTACCCACCTTCTCCCCGTATCCCTCTCCCACCTACCCACCTTCTCCCCGTATCCCTCACCCACCTACCCACCTTCTCACCGTATCCCTCTCCCACCTACCCACCTTCTCCCCGTATCCCTCACCCACCTACCCACCTTCTCCCCGTATCCCTCACCCACCTACCCACCTTCTCCCCGTATCCCTCTCCCACCTACCCACCTTCTCCCCGTATCCCTCACCCACCTACCCACCTTCTCCTCGTATCCCTCACCCACCTACCCACCTTCTCACCGTATCCCTCTCCCACCTACCCACCTTCTCACCGTATCCCTCTCCCACCTACCCACCTTCTCACCGTATCCCTCACCCACCTACCCACCTTCTCCCCGTATCCCTCACCCACCTACCCACCTTCTCACCGTATCCCTCTCCCACCTACCCACCTTCTCACCGTATCCCTCACCCACCTACCCACCTTCTCCCCGTATCCCTCTCCCACCTACCCACCTTCTCCCCGTATCCCTCACCCACCTACCCACCTTCTCACCGTATCCCTCACCCACCTACCCACCTTCTCCCCGTATCCCTCACCCACCTACCCACCTTCTCCCCGTATCCCTCTCCCACCTACCCACCTTCTCCCCGTATCCCTCTCCCACCTACCCACCTTCTCCCCGTATCCCTCACCCACCTACCCACCTTCTCCCCGTATCCCTCTCCCACCTACCCACCTTCTCACCGTATCCCTCACCCACCTACCCACCTTCTCACCGTATCCCTCTCCCACCTACCCACCTTCTCCCCGTATCCCTCTCCCACCTACCCACCTTCTCCCCGTATCCCTCACCCACCTACCCACCTTCTCCCCGTATCCCTCTCCCACCTACCCACCTTTTCCCCCATCCCTCACCCACCTACCCACCTTCTCCCCGTATCCCTCTCCCACCTACCCACCTTCTCCCCGTATCCCTCACCCACCTACCCACCTTCTCACCGTATCCCTCACCCACCTACCCACCTTCTCCCCGTATCCCTCACCCACCTACCCACCTTCTCACCGTATCCCTCACCCACCTACCCACCTTCTCACCGTATCCCTCTCCCACCTACCCACCTTCTCCCCGTATCCCTCTCCCACCTACCCACCTTCTCCCCGTATCCCTCACCCACCTACCCACCTTCTCCCCGTATCCCTCTCCCACCTACCCACCTTTTCCCCCATCCCTCTCCCACCTACCCACCTTCTCACCGTATCCCTCTCCCACCTACCCATCTTCTCACCGTATCCCTCACCCACCTACCCACCTTCTCACCGTATCCCTCACTCACATACCCACCTTCTCACCGTATCCCTCTCCCACCTACCCACCTTCTCACCGTATCCCTCTCCCACCTACCCACCTTCTCACCGTATCCCTCTCCCACCTACCCACCTTCTCACCGTATCCCTCTCCCACCTACCCACCTTCTCACCGTATCCCTCTCCCACCTACCCACCTTCTCCCCGTATCCCTCACCCACCTACCCACCTTCTCCCCGTATCCCTCACCCACCTACCCACCTTCTCCCCGTATCCCTCTCCCACCTACCCACCTTCTCACCGTATCCCTCACCCACCTACCCACCTTCTCCCCGTATCCCTCACCCACCTACCCACCTTCTCACCGTATCCCTCTCCCACCTACCCACCTTCTCACCGTATCCCTCACCCACCTACCCACCTTCTCCCCGTATCCCTCTCCCACCTACCCACCGTATCCCTCACCCACCGACCCACCTTCTCCCCGTATCCCTCTCCCACCTACCCACCTTCTCACCGTATCCCTCTCCCACCTACCCACCTTCTCCCCGTATACCTCTCCCACCTACCCACCTTCTCCCCGTATCCCTCTCCCACCTACCCACCTTCTCACCGTATCCCTCACCCACCTACCCACCTTCTCCGCGTATCCCTCTCCCACCTACCCACCTTCTCACCGTATCCCTCTCCCACCTACCCACCTTCTCCCCGTATCCCTCTCCCACCTACCCACCTTCTCCCCGTATCCCTCTCCCACCTACCCACCTTCTCACCGTATCCCTCACCCACCTACCCACCTTCTCCCCGTATCCCTCACCCACCTACCCACCTTCTCCCCGTATCCCTCACCCACCTACCCACCTTCTCACCGTATCCCTCACCCACCTACCCACCTTCTCCCCGTATCCCTCACCCACCTACCCACCTTCTCACCGTATCCCTCTCCCACCTACCCACCTTCTCCCCGTATCCCTCACCCACCTACCCACCTTCTCCCCGTATCCCTCACCCACCTACCCACCTTCTCCCCGTATCCCTCACCCACCTACCCACCTTCTCACCGTATCCCTCACCCACCTACCCATCTTCTCCCCGTATCCCTCACCCACCTACCCACCTTCTCACCGTATCCCTCTCCCACCTACCCACCTTCTCACTGTATCCCTCACCCACCTACCCACCTTCTCCCCGTATCCCTCACCCACCTACCCACCTTCTCCCCGTATCCCTCACCCACCTACGCACCTTCTCACCGTATCCCTCACCCACCTACCCACCTTCTCCCCGTATCCCTCTCCCACCTACCCACCTTCTCACCGTATCCCTCACCCACCTACCCACCTTCTCCCCGTATCCCTCACCCACCTACCTATCTTCTCCCCGTATCCCTCACCCACCTACCCATCTTCTCCCCGTATCCCTCACCCACCTACCCACCTTCTCCCCGTATCCCTCACCCACCTACCCACCTTCTCACCGTATCCCTCTCCCACCTACCCATCTTCTCCCCGTATCCCTCACCCACCTACCCACCTTCTCACCGTATCCCTCACCCACCTACCCACCTTCTCACCATATCCCTCACCCACCTACCCACCTTCTCACCGTATCCCTCACCCACCTACCCACCTTCTCACCGTATCCCTCACCCACCTACCCACCTTCTCCCCGTATCCCTCTCCCACCTACCCACCTTCTCCCCGTATCCCTCTCCCACCTACCCATCTTCTCCCCGTATCCCTCTCCCACCTACCCACCTTCTCCCCGTATCCCTCACCCACCTACCCACCTTCTCACCGTATCCCTCTCCCACCTACCCACCTTCTCACCGTATCCCTCTCCCACCTACCCACCTTCTCCCCGTATCCCTCTCCCACCTACCCACCTTCTCCCCGTATCCCTCTCCCACCTACCCACCTTCTCCCCGTATCCCTCTCCCACCTACCCACCTTCTCCCCGTATCCCTCACCCACCTACCCACCTTCTCACCATATCCCTCTCCCACCTACCCACCTTCTCCCCGTGTCCCTCTCCCACCTACCCACCTTCTCACCGTGTCCCTCACCCACCTACCCACCTTCTCCCCGTATCCCTCTCCCACCTACCCACCTTCTCCCCGTATCCCTCTCCCACCTACCCACCTTCTCCCCGTATCCCTCACCCACCTACCCACCGTATCCCCGTATCCCTCACCCACCTACCCACCTTCTCCCCGTATCCCTCACCCACCTACCCACCTTCTCCCCATATCCCTCACCCACCTACCCACCTTCTCACCGTATCCCTCTCCCACCTACCCACCTTCTCCCCGTATCCCTCTCCCACCTACCCACCTTCTCCCCGTATCCCTCACCCACCTACCCACCGTATCCCCGTATCCCTCACCCACCTACCCACCTTCTCCCCGTATCCCTCACCCACCTACCCACCTTCTCCCCGTATCCCTCACCCACCTACCCACCTTCTCCCTGTATCCCTCACCCACCTACCCACCTTCTCACCGTATCCCTCACCCACCTACCCACCTTCTCCCCGTATCCCTCTCCCACCTACCCACCTTCTCACCGTATCCCTCACCCACCTACCCATCTTCTCCCCGTATCCCTCACCCACCTACCCACCTTCTCACCGTATCCCTCTCCCACCTACCCATCTTCTCCCCGTATCCCTCACCCACCTACCCACCTTCTCACCGTATCCCTCTCCCACCTACCCACCTTCTCACCGTATCCCTCTCCCACCTACCCACCTTCTCCCCGTATCCCTCTCCCACCTACCCACCTTCTCACCGTATCCCTCACCCACCTACCCACCTTCTCACCGTATCCCTCACCCACCTACCCATCTTCTCCCCGTATCCCTCACCCACCTACCCACCTTCTCACCGTATCCCTCTCCCACCTACCCACCTTCTCACCGTATCCCTCACCCACCTACCCACCTTCTCACCGTATCCCTCTCCCACCTACCCACCTTCTCACCGTATCCCTCTCCCACCTACCCACCTTCTCCCCGTATCCATCACCCACCTACCCACCTTCTCACCGTATCCCTCTCCCACCTACCCATCTTCTCCCCGTATCCCTCACCCACCTACCCATCTTCTCCCCGTATCCCTCTCCCACCTACCCACCTTCTCTCCGTATCCCTCTCCCACCTACCCACCTTCTCACCGTATCCCTCACCCACCTACCCACCTTCTCACCGTATCCCTCTCCCACCTACCCACCTTCTCTCCGTATCCCTCTCCCACCTACCCACCTTCTCCCCGTATCCCTCTCCCACCTACCCACCTTCTCACCGTATCCCTCACCCACCTACCCATCTTCTCCCCGTATCCCTCACCCACCTACCCACCTTCTCACCGTATCCCTCTCCCACCTACCCACCTTCTCCCCGTATCCCTCACCCACCTACCCACCTTCTCACCGTATCCCTCTCCCACCTACCCACCTTCTCACCGTATCCCTCTCCCACCTACCCACCTTCTCACCGTATCCCTCACCCACCTACCCACCTTCTCACCGTATCCCTCTCCCACCTACCCACCTTCTCCCCGTATCCCTCTCCCACCTCCCCACCTTCTCCCCGTATCCCTCACCCACCTACCCACCTTCTCCCCGTATCCCTCACCCACCTACCCACCTTCTCCCCGTATCCCTCACCCACCTACCCACCTTCTCTCCGTATCCCTCACCCACCTACCCACCTTCTCCCCGTATCCCTCACCCACCTACCCACCTTCTCCCCGTATCCCTCTCCCACCTACCCACCTTCTCCCCGTATCCCTCACCCACCTACCCACCTTCTCCCCGTATCCCTCACCCACCTACCACCTTCTCCCCGTATCCCTCACCCACCTACCCACCTTCTCCCCGTATCCCTCTCCCACCTACCCACCTTCTCCCCGTATCCCTCACCCACCTACCCATCTTCTCCCCGTATCCCTCACCCACCTACCCACCTTCTCCCCGTATCCCTCTCCCACCTACCCACCTTCTCCCCGTATCCCTCTCCCACCTACCCACCTTCTCCCCGTATCCCTCACCCACCTACCCACCTTCTCACCATATCCCTCACCCACCTACCCACCTTCTCACCGTATCCCTCACCCACCTACCCACCTTCTCACCGTATCCCTCACCCACCTACCCACCTTCTCACCGTATCCCTCACCCACCTACCCACCTTCTCCCCGTATCCCTCTCCCACCTACCCACCTTCTCCCCGTATCCCTCTCCCACCTACCCATCTTCTCCCCGTATCCCTCTCCCACCTACCCACCTTCTCCCCGTATCCCTCTCCCACCTACCCACCTTCTCCCCGTATCCCTCTCCCACCTACCCACCTTCTCACCGTATCCCTCTCCCACCTACCCACCTTCTCCCCGTATCCCTCACCCACCTACCCACCTTCTCACCGTATCCCTCACCCACCTACCCACCTTCTCCCCGTATCCCTCACCCACCTACCCACCTTCTCCCTGTATCCCTCACCCATCTACCCACCTTCTCACCGTATCCCTCACCCACCTACCCACCTTCTCCCCGTATCCCTTTCCCACCTACCCACCTTCTCACCGTATCCCTCTCCCACCTACCCACCTTCTCACCGTATCCCTCACCCACCTACCCACCTTCTCCCCGTATCCCTCTCCCACCTACCCACCTTCTCATCGTATCCCTCTCCCACCTACCCACCTTCTCACCGTATCCCTCTCCCACCTACCCACCTTCTCCCCGTATCCCTCACCCACCTACCCACCTTCTCCCCGTATCCCTCACCCACCTACCCACCTTCTCCCCGTATCCCTCACCCACCTACCCACCTTCTCACCGTATCCCTCACCCACCTACGCACCTTCTCACCGTATCCCTCTCCCACCTACCCACCTTCTCCCCGTATCCCTCTCCCACCTACCCATCTTCTCCCCGTATCCCTCTCCCACCTACCCACCTTCTCACCGTATCCCTCACCCACCTACCCATCTTCTCCCCGTATCCCTCACCCACCTACCCACCTTCTCACCGTATCCCTCTCCCACCTACCCATCTTCTCCCCGTATCCCTCACCCACCTACCCACCTTCTCACCGTATCCCTCTCCCACCTACCCACCTTCTCCCCGTATCCCTCACCCACCTACCCACCTTCTCACCGTATCCCTCTCCCACCTACCCACCTTCTCACCGTATCCCTCTCCCACCTACCCACCTTCTCACCGTATCCCTCTCCCACCTACCCACCTTCTCACCGTATCCCTCACCCACCTACCCACCTTCTCACCGTATCCCTCTCCCACCTACCCACCTTCTCCCCGTATCCCTCTCCCACCTCCCCACCTTCTCCCCGTATCCCTCACCCACCTACCCACCTTCTCCCCGTATCCCTCACCCACCTACCCACCTTCTCCCCGTATCCCTCACCCACCTACCCACCTTCTCTCCGTATCCCTCACCCACCTACCCACCTTCTCCCCGTATCCCTCACCCACCTACCCACCTTCTCCCCGTATCCCTCTCCCACCTACCCACCTTCTCCCCGTATCCCTCACCCACCTACCCACCTTCTCCCCGTATCCCTCACCCACCTACCACCTTCTCCCCGTATCCCTCACCCACCTACCCACCTTCTCCCCGTATCCCTCTCCCACCTACCCACCTTCTCCCCGTATCCCTCACCCACCTACCCATCTTCTCCCCGTATCCCTCACCCACCTACCCACCTTCTCACCGTATCCCTCACCCACCTACCCACCTTCTCACCGTATCCCTCACCCACCTACCCACCTTCTCACCGTATCCCTCACCCACCTACCCACCTTCTCCCCGTATCCCTCTCCCACCTACCCACCTTCTCCCCGTATCCCTCTCCCACCTACCCATCTTCTCCCCGTATCCCTCTCCCACCTACCCACCTTCTCCCCGTATCCCTCTCCCACCTACCCACCTTCTCCCCGTATCCCTCTCCCACCTACCCACCTTCTCACCGTATCCCTCTCCCACCTACCCACCTTCTCCCCGTATCCCTCACCCACCTACCCACCTTCTCACCGTATCCCTCACCCACCTACCCACCTTCTCCCCGTATCCCTCTCCCACCTACCCACCTTCTCCCCGTGTCCCTCTCCCACCTACCCACCTTCTCACCGTGTCCCTCACCCACCTACCCACCTTCTCCCCGTATCCCTCTCCCACCTACCCACCTTCTCCCCGTATCCCTCTCCCACCTACCCACCTTCTCCCCGTATCCCTCACCCACCTACCCACCGTATCCCCGTATCCCTCACCCACCTACCCACCTTCTCCCCGTATCCCTCACCCACCTACCACCTTCTCCCCGTATCCCTCACCCACCTACCCACCTTCTCCCCGTATCCCTCTCCCACCTACCCACCTTCTCCCCGTATCCCTCACCCACCTACCCATCTTCTCCCCGTATCCCTCACCCACCTACCCACCTTCTCCCCGTATCCCTCTCCCACCTACCCACCTTCTCCCCGTATCCCTCACCCACCTACCCACCTTCTCACCATATCCCTCACCCACCTACCCACCTTCTCACCGTATCCCTCACCCACCTACCCACCTTCTCACCGTATCCCTCACCCACCTACCCACCTTCTCCCCGTATCCCTCTCCCACCTACCCACCTTCTCCCCGTATCCCTCTCCCACCTACCCATCTTCTCCCCGTATCCCTCTCCCACCTACCCACCTTCTCCCCGTATCCCTCACCCACCTACCCACCTTCTCACCGTATCCCTCTCCCACCTACCCACCTTCTCACCGTATCCCTCTCCCACCTACCCACCTTCTCCCCGTATCCCTCTCCCACCTACCCACCTTCTCCCCGTATCCCTCTCCCACCTACCCACCTTCTCACCGTATCCCTCTCCCACCTACCCACCTTCTCACCGTATCCCTCACCCACCTACCCACCTTCTCCCCGTATCCCTCTCCCACCTACCCACCTTCTCCCCGTGTCCCTCTCCCACCTACCCACCTTCTCACCGTGTCCCTCACCCACCTACCCACCTTCTCCCCGTATCCCTCTCCCACCTACCCACCTTCTCCCCGTATCCCTCTCCCACCTACCCACCTTCTCCCCGTATCCCTCACCCACCTACCCACCGTATCCCCGTATCCCTCACCCACCTACCCACCTTCTCCCCGTATCCCTCACCCACCTACCCACCGTATCCCTGTATCCCTCACCCATCTACCCACCTTCTCCCCGTATCCCTCACCCACCTACCCACCTTCTCCCTGTATCCCTCACCCACCTACCCACCTTCTCCCCGTATCCCTCTCCCACCTACCCACCTTCTCCCCGTATCCCTCACCCACCTACCCACCTTCTCCCCGTATCCCTCTCCCACCTACCCATCTTCTCACCGTATCCCTCACCCACCTACCCACCTTCTCACCGTATCCCTTTCCCACCTACCCACCTTCTCACCGTATCCCTCTCCCACCTACCCACCTTCTCACCGTATCCCTCTCCCACCTACCCACCTTCTCATCGTATCCCTCTCCCACCTACCCACCTTCTCACCGTATCCCTCTCCCACCTACCCACCTTCTCACCGTATCCCTCACCCACCTACGCACCTTCTCACCGTATCCCTCTCCCACCTACCCACCTTCTCCCCGTATCCCTCTCCCACCTACCCATCTTCTCCCCGTATCCCTCTCCCACCTACCCACCTTCTCCCCGTATCCCTCTCCCACCTACCCATCTTCTCCCCGTATCCCTCACCCACCTACCCACCTTCTCACCGTATCCCTCTCCCACCTACCCACCTTCTCCCCGTATCCCTCACCCACCTACCCACCTTCTCACCGTATCCCTCTCCCACCTACCCACCTTCTCACCGTATCCCTCTCCCACCTACCCACCTTCTCACCGTATCCCTCACCCACCTACCCACCTTCTCACCGTATCCCTCTCCCACCTACCCACCTTCTCCCCGTATCCCTCTCCCACCTCCCCACCTTCTCCCCGTATCCCTCACCCACCTACCCACCTTCTCCCCGTATCCCTCACCCACCTACCCACCTTCTCCCCGTATCCCTCACCCACCTACCCACCTTCTCTCCGTATCCCTCACCCACCTACCCACCTTCTCCCCGTATCCCTCACCCACCTACCCACCTTCTCCCCGTATCCCTCTCCCACCTACCCACCTTCTCCCCGTATCCCTCACCCACCTACCCACCTTCTCCCCGTATCCCTCACCCACCTACCACCTTCTCCCCGTATCCCTCACCCACCTACCCACCTTCTCCCCGTATCCCTCTCCCACCTACCCACCTTCTCCCCGTATCCCTCACCCACCTACCCATCTTCTCCCCGTATCCCTCACCCACCTACCCACCTTCTCCCCGTATCCCTCTCCCACCTACCCACCTTCTCCCCGTATCCCTCTCCCACCTACCCACCTTCTCCCCGTATCCCTCACCCACCTACCCACCTTCTCACCGTATCCCTCACCCACCTACCCACCTTCTCACCGTATCCCTCACCCACCTACCCACCTTCTCACCGTATCCCTCACCCACCTACCCACCTTCTCACCGTATCCCTCTCCCACCTACCCACCTTCTCCCCGTATCCCTCTCCCACCTACCCACCTTCTCCCCGTATCCCTCACCCACCTACCCACCTTCTCACCGTATCCCTCACCCACCTACCCACCTTCTCCCCGTATCCCTCACCCACCTACCCACCTTCTCCCCGTATCCCTCTCCCACCTACCCATCTTCTCCCCGTATCCCTCTCCCACCTACCCACCTTCTCCCCGTATCCCTCTCCCACCAACCCACCTTCTCCCCGTATCCCTCTCCCACCTACCCACCTTCTCACCGTATCCCTCTCCCACCTACCCACCTTCTCCCCGTATCCCTCACCCACCTACCCACCTTCTCACCGTATCCCTCACCCACCTACCCACCTTCTCCCCGTATCCCTCTCCCACCTACCCACCTTCTCCCCGTGTCCCTCTCCCACCTACCCACCTTCTCACCGTGTCCCTCACCCACCTACCCACCTTCTCCCCGTATCCCTCTCCCACCTACCCACCTTCTCCCCGTATCCCTCTCCCACCTACCCACCTTCTCCCCGTATCCCTCTCCCACCTACCCACCTTCTCCCCGTGTCCCTCTCCCACCTACCCACCTTCTCACCGTGTCCCTCACCCACCTACCCACCTTCTCCCCGTATCCCTCTCCCACCTACCCACCTTCTCCCCGTATCCCTCTCCCACCTACCCACCTTCTCCCCGTATCCCTCTCCCACCTACCCACCTTCTCCCCGTATCCCTCTCCCACCTACCCACCTTCTCCCCGTATCCCTCACCCACCTACCCACCTTCTCACCGTATCCCTCACCCACCTACCCACCTTCTCCCCGTATCCCTCTCCCACCTACCCACCTTCTCCCCGTGTCCCTCTCCCACCTACCCACCTTCTCACCGTGTCCCTCACCCACCTACCCACCTTCTCCCCGTATCCCTCTCCCACCTACCCACCTTCTCCCCGTATCCCTCTCCCACCTACCCACCTTCTCACCGTATCCCTCACCCACCTACCCACCTTCTCCCCGTATCCCTCACCCACCTACCCACCGTATCCCCGTATCCCTCACCCACCGACCCACCTTCTCCCCGTATCCCTCACCCACCTACCCACCTTCTCCCCATATCCCTCACCCACCTACCCACCTTCTCACCGTATCCCTCTCCCACCTACCCACCTTCTCCCCGTATCCCTCTCCCACCTACCCACCTTCTCCCCGTATCCCTCACCCACCTACCCACCGTATCCCCGTATCCCTCACCCACCTACCCACCTTCTCCCCGTATCCCTCACCCACCTACCCACCTTCTCACCGTATCCCTCACCCACCTACCCACCTTCTCCCCGTATCCCTCTCCCACCTACCCACCTTCTCCCCGTATCCCTCTCCCACCTACCCATCTTCTCCCCGTATCCCTCTCCCACCTACCCACCTTCTCCCCGTATCCCTCTCCCACCTACCCACCTTCTCATCGTATCCCTCTCCCACCTACCCACCTTCTCACCGTATCCCTCTCCCACCTACCCACCTTCTCACCGTATCCCTCACCCACCTACCCACCTTCTCCCCGTATCCCTCTCCCACCTACCCACCTTCTCACCGTATCCCTCACCCACCTACCCACCTTCTCACCGTATCCCTCACCCACCTACCCACCGTATCCCCGTATCCCTCACCCACCTACCCATCTTCTCACCGTATCCCTCACCCACCTACCCACCTTCTCATCGTATCCCTCTCCCACCTACCCACCTTCTCACCGTATCCCTCTCCCACCTACCCATCTTCTCACCGTATCCCTCACCCACCTACCCACCTTCTCACCGTATCCCTTTCCCACCTACCCACCTTCTCCCCGTATCCCTCACCCACCTACCCACCTTCTCACCGTATCCCTCTCCCACCTACCCACCTTCTCCCCGTATCCCTCTCCCACCTACCCACCTTCTCACCGTATCCCTCACCCACCTACCCACCTTCTCCCCGTATCCCTCTCCCACCGACCCACCTTCTCCCCGTATCCCTCTCCCACCTACCCACCTTCTCACCGTATCCCTCTCCCACCTACCCACCTTCTCACCGTATCCCTCACCCACCTACCCACCTTCTCACCGTATCCCTCTCCCACCTACCCACCTTCTCCCCGTATCCCTCACCCACCTACCCACCATATCCCCGTATCCCTCACCCACCTACCCACCTTCTCCCCGTATTCCTCTCCCACCTACCCACCTTCTCCCCGTATCCCTCACCCACCTACCCATCTTCTCCCCGTATCCCTCACCCACCTACCCACCTTCTCACCGTATCCCTCACCCACCTACCCACCTTCTCCCCGTATCCCTCACCCACCTACCCACCTTCTCCCCGTATCCCTCACCCACCTACCCACCTTCTCCCCGTATCCCTCACCCACCTACCCACCTTCTCACCGTATCCCTCTCCCACCTACCCACCTTCTCCCCGTATCCCTCTCCCACCTACCCACCTTCTCCCCGTATCCCTCTCCCACCTACCCACCTTCTCACCGTATCCCTCACCCACCTACCCACCTTCTCCCCGTATCCCTCTCCCACCAACCCACCTTCTCACCGTATCCCTCTCCCACCTACCCACCTTCTCACCGTATCCCTCTCCCACCTACCCACCGTATCCCCGTATCCCTCACCCACCTACCCACCTTCTCCCCGCATCCCTCACCCACCTCCCCACCTTCTCCCCGTATTCCTCTCCCACCTACCCACCTTCTCCCCGTATCCCTCACCCACCTACCCACCTTCTCCCCGTATCCCTCTCCCACCTACCCACCTTCTCCCCGTATCCCTCTCCCACCTACCCACCTTCTCCCCGTATCCCTCTCCCACCTACCCACCTTCTCACCGTATCCCTCACCCACCTACCCACCTTCTCACCGTATCCCTCACCCACCTACCCACCTTCTCACCGTATCCCTCACCCACCTACCCACCTTCTCCCCGTATCCCTCACCCACCTACCCACCTTCTCACCGTATCCCTCTCCCACCTACCCATCTTCTCACCGTATCCCTCACCCACCTACCCACCTTCTCCCCGTATCCCTCACCCACCTACCCACCTTCTCCCCGTATCCCTCACCCACCTACCCACCGTATCCCCGTATCCCTCACCCACCTACCCACCTTCTCCCCGTATCCCTCACCCACCTACCCACCGTATCCCCGTATCCCTCACCCACCTACCCACCTTCTCCCCGTATCCCTCACCCACCTCCCCACCTTCTCCCCGTATTCCTCTCCCACCTACCCACCTTCTCCCCGTATCCCTCACCCACCTACCCACCTTCTCACCGTATCCCTCACCCACCTACCCACCTTCTCCCCGTATCCCTCTCCCACCTACCCACCTTCTCCCCGTGTCCCTCTCCCACCTACCCACCTTCTCACCGTGTCCCTCACCCACCTACCCACCTTCTCCCCGTATCCCTCTCCCACCTACCCACCTTCTCCCCGTATCCCTCTCCCACCTACCCACCTTCTCCCCGTATCCCTCACCCACCTACCCACCGTATCCCCGTATCCCTCACCCACCTACCCACCTTCTCCCCGTATCCCTCACCCACCTACCCACCTTCTCCCCATATCCCTCACCCACCTACCCACCTTCTCACCGTATCCCTCTCCCACCTACCCACCTTCTCCCCGTATCCCTCTCCCACCTACCCACCTTCTCCCCGTATCCCTCACCCACCTACCCACCGTATCCCCGTATCCCTCACCCACCGACCCACCTTCTCCCCGTATCCCTCACCCACCTACCCACCTTCTCCCCGTATCCCTCACCCACCTACCCACCTTCTCCCTGTATCCCTCACCCATCTACCCACCTTCTCCCCGTATCCCTCACCCACCTACCCACCTTCTCCCCGTATCCCTCACCCACCTACCCACCTTCTCCCCGTATCCCTCACCCACCTACCCACCTTCTCCCCGTATCCCTCTCCCACCTACCCACCTTCTCACCGTATCCCTCTCCCACCTACCCACCTTCTCCCCGTATCCCTCTCCCACCTACCCACCTTCTCACCGTATCCCTCACCCACCTACCCACCTTCTCCCCGTATCCCTCTCCCACCTACCCACCTTCTCACCGTATCCCTCACCCACCTACCCACCTTCTCACCGTATCCCTCTCCCACCTACCCACCTTCTCACCGTATCCCTCTCCCACCTACCCACCTTCTCACCGTATCCCTCTCCCACCTACCCACCTTCTCACCGTATCCCTCACCCACCTACCCACCTTCTCCCCGTATCCCTCTCCCACCTACCCACCTTCTCACCGTATCCCTCACCCACCTACCCACCTTCTCACCGTATCCCTTTCCCACCTACCCACCTTCTCACCGTATCCCTCTCCCACCTACCCACCTTCTCACCGTATCCCTCTCCCACCTACCCACCTTCTCACCGTATCCCTCACCCACCTACCCACCTTCTCACCGTATCCCTTTCCCACCTACCCACCTTCTCACCGTATCCCTCTCCCACCTACCCACCTTCTCACCGTATCCCTCTCCCACCTACCCACCTTCTCACCGTATCCCTCTCCCACCTACCCACCTTCTCACCGTATCCCTCACCCACCTACCCACCTTCTCACCGTATCCCTTTCCCACCTACCCATCTTCTCACCGTATCCCTCACCCACCGACCCACCTTCTCACCGTATCCCTCTCCCACCTGCCCACCTTCTCACCGTATCCCTCACCCACCTACCCACCGTATCCCCGTATCCCTCACCCACCTACCCACCTTCTCATCGTATCCCTCTCCCACCTACCCACCTTCTCACCGTATCCCTTTCCCACCTACCCACCTTCTCACCGTATCCCTCTCCCACCTACCCACCTTCTCCCCGTATCCCTCTCCCACCTACCCACCTTCTCACCGTATCCCTCTCCCACCTACCCACCTTCTCCCCGTATCCCTCTCCCACCTGCCCACCTTCTCCCCGTATCCCTCACCCACCTACCCACCTTCTCCCCGTATCTCTCTCCCACCTACCCACCTTCTCCCCGTATCCCTCACCCACCTACCCACCTTCTCCCCGTATCCCTCACCCACCTACCCACCTTCTCACCGTATCCCTCTCCCACCTACCCACCTTCTCCCCGTATCCCTCACCCACCTACCCACCTTCTCCCCGTATCCCTCACCCACCTACCCACCATATCCCCGTATCCCTCACCCACCTACCCACCTTCTCCCCGTATTCCTCTCCCACCTACCCACCTTCTCCCCGTATCCCTCACCCACCTACCCATCTTCTCCCCGTATCCCTCACCCACCTACCCACCTTCTCCCCGTATCCCTCACCCACCTACCCACCTTCTCCCCGTATCCCTCACCCACCTACCCACCTTCTCCCCGTATCCCTCACCCACCTACCCACCTTCTCACCGTATCCCTCTCCCACCTACCCACCTTCTCCCTGTATCCCTCTCCCACCTACCCACCTTCTCCCCGTATCCCTCTCCCACCTACCCACCTTCTCACCGTATCCCTCTCCCACCTACCCACCTTCTCACCGTATCCCTCTCCCACCTACCCACCTTCTCACCGTATCCCTCTCCCACCTACCCACCTTCTCCCCGTATCCCTCTCCCACCTACCCACCTTCTCCCCGTATCCCTCACCCACCTACCCACCTTCTCCCCGTATCCCTCTCCCACCTACCCATCTTCTCCCCGTATCCCTCTCCCACCTACCCACCTTCTCACCGTATCCCTCACCCACCTACCCACCTTCTCCCCGTATCCCTCTCCCACCTACCCACCTTCTCACCGTATCCCTCTCCCACCAACCCACCTTCTCCCCTTATCCCTCACCCACCTACCCACCTTCTCCCCGTATCCCTCACCCACCTACCCACCTTCTCCCCGTATCCCTCACCCACCTACCCACCTTCTCCCCGTATCCCTCACCCACCTACCCACCTTCTCACCGTATCCCTCTCCCACCAACCCACCTTCTCCCCGTATCCCTCACCCACCTACCCACCTTCTCACCGTATCCCTCTCCCACCTACCCACCTTCTCCCTGTATCCCTCTCCCACCTACCCACCTTCTCACCGTATCCCTCACCCACCTACCCACCTTCTCCCCGTATCCCTCACCCACCTACCCACCTTCTCCCCGTATCCCTCACCCACCTACCCACCTTCTCACCGTATCCCTCACCCACCTACCCACCTTCTCCACGTATCCCTCTCCCACCTACCCACCTTCTCCCCGTATCCCTCTCCCACCTACCCACCTTCTCCCCGTATCCCTCTCCCACCTACCCACCTTCTCCCCGTATCCCTCACCCACCTACCCACCTTCTCTCCGTATCCCTCACCCACCTACCCACCTTCTCACCGTATCCCTCTCCCACCTACCCACCTTCTCCCCGTATCCCTCACCCACCTACCCACCTTCTCACCGTATCCCTCACCCACCTACCCACCTTCTCCCCGTATCCCTCTCCCACCTACCCAACTTCTCACCGTATCCCTCACCCACCTACCCACCTTCTCACCGTATCCCTCACCCACCTACCCACCTTCTCCCCGTATCCCTCACCCATCTACCCACCTTCTCCCCGTATCTCTCTCCCACCTACCCACCTTCTCCCCGTATCCCTCACCCACCTACCCACCTTCTCACCGTATCCCTCTCCCACCTACCCATCTTCTCACCGTATCCCTCACCCACCTACCCACCTTCTCCCCGTATCCCTCACCCACCTACCCACCTTCTCCCCGTATCCCTCACCCACCTACCCACCTTCTCCCCGTATCCCTCACCCATCTACCCACCTTCTCCCCGTATCTCTCTCCCACCTACCCACCTTCTCCCCGTATCCCTCACCCACCTACCCACCTTCTCACCGTATCCCTCTCCCACCTACCCACCTTCTCACCGTATCCCTCACCCACCTACCCACCTTCTCACCGTATCCCTCTCCCACCTACCCACCTTCTCTCCGTATCCATCACCCACCTCCCCACCTTCTCCCCGTATTCCTCTCCCACCTACCCACCTTCTCCCCGTATCCCTCACCCACCTACCCACCTTCTCACCGTATCCCTCACCCACCTACCCACCTTCTCCCCGTATCCCTCTCCCACCTACCCACCTTCTCCCCGTATCCCTCACCCACCTACCCACCGTATCCCCGTATCCCTCACCCACCTACCCACCTTCTCCCCGTATCCCTCACCCACCTCCCCACCTTCTCCCCGTATTCCTCTCCCACCTACCCACCTTCTCCCCGTATTCCTCTCCCACCGACCCATCTTCTCCCCGTATCCCTCACCCACCTACCCACCTTCTCACCGTATCCCTCACCCACCTACCCACCTTCTCACCGTATCCCTCACCCACCTACCCACCTTCTCACCGTATCCCTCTCCCACCTACCCACCTTCTCACCGTATCCCTCTCCCACCTACCCACCTTCTCCCCGTATCCCTCTCCCACCTACCCACCTTCTCCCCATATCCCTCTCCCACCTACCCACCTTCTCCCCGTATCCCACCGACCCACCTTCTCACCGTATCCCTCTCCCACCTACCCACCTTCTCCCCATATCCCTCTCCCACCTACCCACCTTCTCCCCGTATCCCTCTCCCACCTACCCATCTTCTCCCCGTATCCCTCACCCACCTACCCACCTTCTCCCCATATCCCTCTCCCACCTACCGACCTTCTCCCCGTATCCCACCTACCCACCTTCTCACCGTATCCCTCTCCCACCTACCCACCTTCTCACCGTATCCCTCTCCCACCTACCGACCTTCTCCCCGTATCCCACCTACCCACCTTCTCCCCGTATCCCTCACCCACCTACCCACCTTCTCCCCATATCCCTCTCCCACCTACCCACCTTCTCCCCATATCCCTCTCCCACCTACCCACCTTCTCCCCATATCCCTCTCCCACCTACCCACCTTCTCCCCGTATCCCACCTACCCACCTTCTCACCGTATCCCTCTCCCACCTACCCATCTTCTCCCCGTATCCCTCACCAACCTACCCACCTTCTCCCCATATCCCTCTCCCACCTACCCACCTTCTCCCCGTATCCCACCTACCCACCTTCTCACCGTATCCTTCACCCACCTACCCATCTTCTCCCCGTATCCCTCTCCCACCTACCCACCTTCTCCCCGTATCCCTCTCCCACCTACCCACCTTCTCCCCGTATCCCACCTACCCACCTTCTCACCGTATCCCTCTCCCACCTACCCACCTTCTCACCGTATCCCTCACCCACCTACCCACCTTCTCCCCGTGTCCCTCACCCACCTACCCACCTTCTCACCGTATCCCTCACCCACCGACCCATCTTCTCCCCGTATCCCTCTCCCACCTACCCATCTTCTCCCCGTATCCCTCACCCACCTACCCACCTACTCCCCGTATCCCTCAATCCCACCTACCCACCTTCTCCCCGTATCCCTCTCCCACCTACTCACCTTCTCACCGTATCCCTCAATCCCACCTACCCACCTTCTCCCCGTATCCCTCACCCACCTACCCACCTTCTCCCCGTATCCCTCACCCACCTACCCACCTTCTCCCCGTATCCCTCTCCCACCTACCCACCTTCTCCCCGTATCCCTCTCCCACCTACCCACCTTCTCCCCGTATCCCTCAATCCCACCTACCCACCTTCTCCCCGTATCCCTCTCCCACCTACCCACCTTCTCCCCGTATCCCTCTCCCACCTACCCACCTTCTCACCGTATCCCTCTCCCACCTACCCACCTTCTCACCGTATCCCTCACCCACCGACCCACCTTCTCTCCGTATCCCTCACCCACCTACCCACCTTCTCCCCGTATCCCTCTCCCACCTACCCACCTTCTCACCGTATCCCTCTCCCACCTACCCACCTTCTCACCGTATCCCTCACCCACCTACCCACCTTCTCCCCGTATCCCTCACCCACCTACCCACCTTCTCCCCGTATCCCTCTCCCACCTACCCACCTTCTCACCGTATCCCTCTCCCACCTACCCACCTTCTCCCCGTATCCCTCACCCACCTACCCACCTTCTCACCGTATCCCTCACCCACCTACCCACCTTCTCACCGTATCCGTCACCCACCTACCCACCTTCTCCCCGTATCCCTCTCCCACCTACCCACCTTCTCACCGTATCCCTCACCCACCTACCCACCTTCTCCCCGTATCCCTCACCCACCTACCCACCTTCTCCCCGTATCCCTCACCCACCTACCCACCTTCTCCCCGTATCCCTCTCCCACCTACCCACCTTCTCACCGTATCCCTCTCCCACCTACCCACCTTCTCCCCGTATCCCTCACCCACCTACCCACCTTCTCCCCGTATCCCTCTCCCACCTACCCACCTTCTCACCGTATCCCTCTCCCACCTACCCACCTTCTCCCCGTATCCCTCACCCACCTACCCACCTTCTCACCGTATCCCTCACCCACCTACCCACCTTCTCACCGTATCCGTCACCCACCTACCCACCTTCTCCCCGTATCCCTCTCCCACCTACCCACCTTCTCCCCGTATCCCTCACCCACCTACCCACCTTCTCCCCGTATCCCTCACCCACCTACCCACCTTCTCACCGTATCCGTCACCCACCTACCCACCTTCTCCCCGTATCCCTCTCCCACCTACCCACCTTCTCCCCGTATCCCTCACCCACCTACCCACCTTCTCCCCGTATCCCTCACCCACCTACCCACCTTCTCCCCGTATCCCTCACCCACCTACCCACCTTCTCACCGTATCCCTCACCCACCTACCCACCTTCTCCCCGTATCCCTCACCCACCTACCCACCTTCTCCCCGTATCCCTCACCCACCTACCCACCTTCTCACCGTATCCCTCTCCCACCTACCCACCTTCTCACCGTATCCCTCTCCCACCTACCCACCTTCTCACCGTATCCCTCACCCACCTACCCACCTTCTCCCCGTATCCCTCACCCACCTACCCACCTTCTCCCCGTATCCCTCACCCACCTACCCACTTTCTCCCCGTATCCCTCACCCACCTACCCACCTTCTCCCCGAATCCCTCACCCACCTACCCACCTTCTCCCCGTATCCCTCTCCCACCTACCCACCTTCTCACCGTATCCCTCTCCCACCTACCCACCTTCTCCCCGTATCCCTCACCCACCTACCCACCTTCTCCCCGTATCCCTCACCCACCTACCCACCTTCTCACCGTATCCCTCTCCCACCTACCCACCTTCTCACCGTATCCCTCTCCCACCGACCCACCTTCTCACCGTATCCCTCTCCCACCTACCCACCTTCTCCCCGTATCCCTCTCCCACCTCCACACCTTCTCCCCGTATCCCTCACCCACCTACCCACCTTCTCACCGTATATCTCACCCACCTACCCACCTTCTCCCCGTATCCCTCACCCACCTACCCACCTTCTCACCGTATCCCTCACCCACCTACCCACCTTCTCACCGTATCCCTCACCCACCTACCCACCTTCTCCCCGTATCCCTCTCCCACCTACCCACCTTCTCACCGTATCCCTCACCCACCTACCCACCTTCTCCCCGTATCCCTCACCCACCTACCCACCTTCTCCCCGTATCCCTCACCCACCTACCCACCTTCTCACCGTATCCCTCACCCACCTACCCACCTTCTCACCGTATCCCTCACCCACCTACCCACCTTCTCCCCGTATCCCTCACCCACCTACCCACCTTCTCTCCGTATCCCTCTCCCACCTACCCACCTTCTCCCCGTATCCCTCTCCCACCTACCCATCTTCTCACCGTATCCCTCACCCACCTACCCACCTTCTCCCCGTATCCCTCTCCCACCTGCCCACCTTCTCACCGTATCCCTCTCCCACCTACCCACCTTCTCCCCGTATCCCTCACCCACCTACCCACCTTCTCCCCGTATCCCTCACCCACCTACCCACCTTCTCACCGTATCCCTCACCCACCTACCCACCTTCTCACCGTATCCCTCACCCACCTACCCACCTTCTCACCGTATCCCTCACCCACCTACCCACCTTCTCCCCGTATCCCTCACCCACCTACCCACCTTCTCCCCGTATCCCTCACCCACCTACCCACCTTCTCCCCGTATCCCTCACCCACCTACCCACCTTCTCCCCGTATCCCTCACCCACCTACCCACCTTCTCCCCGTATCCCTCTCCCACCTACCAACCTTCTCACCGTATCCCTCTCCCACCTACCCACCTTCTCCCCGTATCCCTCTCCCACCTACCCACCTTCTCCCCGTATCCCTCTCCCACCTACCCACCTTCTCCCCGTATCCCTCACCCACCGACCCACCTTCTCACCGTATCCCTCTCCCACCTACCCACCTTCTCCCCGTATCCCTCACCCACCTACCCACCTTCTCCCCGTATCCCTCACCCACCTACCCACCTTCTCCCCGTATCCCTCACCCACCTACCCACCTTCTCCCCGTATCCCTCACCCACCTACCCACCTTCTCCCCGTATCCCTCACCCACCTACCCACCTTCTCACCGTATCCCTCTCCCACCTACCCACCTTCTCCCCGTATCCCTCACCCACCTACCCACCTTCTCCCCGTATCCCTCTCCCACCTACCCACCTTCTCCCCGTATCCCTCTCCCACCTACCCACCTTCTCACCGTATCCCTCACCCACCTACCCACCTTCTCCCCGTATCCCTCACCCACCTACCCACCTTCTCCCCGTATCCCTCACCCACCTACCCACCTTCTCCCCGTATCCCTCTCCCACCTACCCACCTTCTCACCGTATCCCTCTCCCACCTACCCACCTTCTCCCCGTATCCCTCACCCACCTACCCACCTTCTCCCCGTATCCCTCTCCCACCTACCCACCTTCTCACCGTATCCCTCTCCCACCTACCCACCTTCTCACCGTATCCCTCACCCACCTACCCACCTTCTCACCGTATCCGTCACCCACCTACCCACCTTCTCCCCGTATCCCTCTCCCACCTACCCACCTTCTCCCCGTATCCCTCACCCACCTACCCACCTTCTCCCCGTATCCCTCACCCACCTACCCACCTTCTCACCGTATCCGTCACCCACCTACCCACCTTCTCCCCGTATCCCTCTCCCACCTACCCACCTTCTCCCCGTATCCCTCACCCACCTACCCACCTTCTCCCCGTATCCCTCACCCACCTACCCACCTTCTCCCCGTATCCCTCACCCACCTACCCACCTTCTCACCGTATCCCTCACCCACCTACCCACCTTCTCCCCGTATCCCTCACCCACCTACCCACCTTCTCCCCGTATCCCTCACCCACCTACCCACCTTCTCACCGTATCCCTCTCCCACCTACCCACCTTCTCACCGTATCCCTCTCCCACCTACCCACCTTCTCACCGTATCCCTCACCCACCTACCCACCTTCTCCCCGTATCCCTCACCCACCTACCCACCTTCTCCCCGTATCCCTCACCCACCTACCCACTTTCTCCCCGTATCCCTCACCCACCTACCCACCTTCTCCCCGAATCCCTCACCCACCTACCCACCTTCTCCCCGTATCCCTCTCCCACCTACCCACCTTCTCACCGTATCCCTCTCCCACCTACCCACCTTCTCCCCGTATCCCTCACCCACCTACCCACCTTCTCCCCGTATCCCTCACCCACCTACCCACCTTCTCACCGTATCCCTCTCCCACCTACCCACCTTCTCACCGTATCCCTCTCCCACCTACCCACCTTCTCACCGTATCCCTCTCCCACCTACCCACCTTCTCCCCGTATCCCTCACCCACCTACCCACCTTCTCCCCGTATCCCTCTCCCACCTACCCACCTTCTCCCCGTATCCCTCTCCCACCTACCCACCTTCTCACCGTATCCCTCACCCACCTACCCACCTTCTCATCGTATCCCTCTCCCACCTACCCACCTTCTCCCCGTATCCCTCTCCCACCTCCACACCTTCTCCCCGTATCCCTCACCCACCTACCCACCTTCTCACCGTATATCTCACCCACCTACCCACCTTCTCACCGTATCCCTCACCCACCTACCCACCTTCTCCCCGTATCCCTCTCCCACCTACCCACCTTCTCACCGTATCCCTCACCCACCTACCCACCTTCTCCCCGTATCCCTCACCCACCTACCCACCTTCTCCCCGTATCCCTCTCCCACCTACCCACCTTCTCACCGTATCCCTCACCCACCTACCCACCTTCTCCCCGTATCCCTCACCCACCTACCCACCTTCTCCCCGTATCCCTCACCCACCTACCCACCTTCTCACCGTATCCCTCACCCACCTACCCACCTTCTCACCATATCCCTCACCCACCTACCCACCTTCTCCCCGTATCCCTCACCCACCTACCCACCTTCTCACCGTATCCCTCACCCACCTACCCACCTTCTCCCCGTATCCCTCTCCCACCTACCCACCTTCTCACCGTATCCCTCACCCACCTACCCACCTTCTCCCCGTATCCCTCACCCACCTACCCACCTTCTCCCCGTATCCCTCACCCACCTACCCACCTTCTCACCGTATCCCTCACCCACCTACCCACCTTCTCACCGTATCCCTCACCCACCTACCCACCTTCTCCCCGTATCCCTCACCCACCTACCCACCTTCTCTCCGTATCCCTCTCCCACCTACCCACCTTCTCCCCGTATCCCTCTCCCACCTACCCATCTTCTCACCGTATCCCTCACCCACCTACCCACCTTCTCCCCGTATCCCTCTCCCACCTGCCCACCTTCTCACCATATCCCTCTCCCACCTACCCACCTTCTCCCCGTATCCCTCACCCACCTACCCACCTTCTCCCCGTATCCCTCACCCACCTACCCACCTTCTCACCGTATCCCTCACCCACCTACCCACCTTCTCACCGTATCCCTCACCCACCTACCCACCTTCTCACCGTATCCCTCACCCACCTACCCACCTTCTCCCCGTATCCCTCACCCACCTACCCACCTTCTCCCCGTATCCCTCACCCACCTACCCACCTTCTCCCCGTATCCCTCACCCACCTACCCACCTTCTCCCCGTATCCCTCACCCACCTACCCACCTTCTCCCCGTATCCCTCTCCCACCTACCCACCTTCTCACCGTATCCCTCTCCCACCTACCCACCTTCTCCCCGTATCCCTCTCCCACCTACCCACCTTCTCCCCGTATCCCTCTCCCACCTACCCACCTTCTCCCCGTATCCCTCACCCACCGACCCACCTTCTCACCGTATCCCTCTCCCACCTACCCACCTTCTCCCCGTATCCCTCACCCACCTACCCACCTTCTCCCCGTATCCCTCACCCACCTACCCACCTTCTCCCCGTATCCCTCACCCACCTACCCACCTTCTCCCCGTATCCCTCACCCACCTACCCACCTTCTCCCCGTATCCCTCACCCACCTACCCACCTTCTCACCGTATCCCTCTCCCACCTACCCACCTTCTCCCCGTATCCCTCACCCACCTACCCACCTTCTCCCCGTATCCCTCTCCCACCTACCCACCTTCTCCCCGTATCCCTCACCCACCTACCCACCTTCTCACCGTATCCCTCACCCACCTACCCACCTTCTCCCCGTATCCCTCACCCACCTACCCACCTTCTCCCCGTATCCCTCACCCACCTACCCACCTTCTCCCCGTATCCCTCACCCACCTACCCACCTTCTCACCGTATCCCTCACCCACCTACCCACCTTCTCCCCGTATCCCTCACCCACCTACCCTCCTTCTCCCCGTATCCCTCACCCACCTACCCACCTTCTCCCCGTATCCCTCACCCACCTACGCACCTTCTCCCCGTATCCCTCACCCACCTACCCACCTACCCACCTTCTCACCATATCCCTCTCCCACTTACCCACCTTCTCCCCGTATCCCTCACCCACCTACCCACCTTCTCACCATATCCCTCTCCCACTTACCCACCTTCTCCCCGTATCCCTCACCCACCTACCCACCTTCTCCCCGTATCCCTCACCCACCTACACATCTTCTCCCCGTATCCCTCTCCCACCTACCCACCTTCTCCCCGTATCCCTCACCCACCTACCCACCTTCTCACCGTATCCCTCTCCCACCTACCCACCTTCTCCCCGTATCCCTCACCCACCTACCCAACTTCTCCCCGTATTCCTCACCCACCTACCCACCTTCTCCCCGTATCCCTCACCCACCTACCCACCTTCTCCCCGTATCCCTCTCCCACCTACCCACCTTCTCACCGTATCCCTCTCCCACCTACCCACCTTCTCCCCGTATCCCTCTCCCACCTACCCACCTTCTCCCCGTATCCCTCACCCACCTACCCACCTTCTCCCCGTATCCCTCACCCACCTACCCACCTTCTCCCCGTATCCCTCTCCCACCTACCCACCTTCTCACCGTATCCCTCTCCCACCTACCCACCTTCTCCCCGTATCCCTCACCCACCTACGCACCTTCTCACCGTATCCCTCACCCACCTACCCACCTTCTCACCGTATCCCTCACCCACCTACCCACCTTCTCCCCGTATCTCTCACCCACCGACCCACCTTCTCACCGTATCCCTCTCCCACCTACCCACCTTCTCACCGTATCCCTCACCCACCTACCCACCTTCTCCCCGTATCCCTCACCCACCTACCCACCTTCTCACCGTATCCCTCACCCACCTACCCACTTTCTCACCGTATCCCTCACCCACCTACCCACCTTCTCACCGTATCCCTCACCCACCTACCCACCTTCTCACCGTATCCCTCTCCCACCTACCCACCTTCTCCCCGTATCCCTCACCCACCTACCCACCTTCTCCCCGTATCCCTCACCCACCTACCCACCTTCTCACCGTATCCCTCACCCACCTACCCACCTTCTCACCGTATCCCTCACCCACCTACCCACCTTCTCCCCGTATCCCTCACCCACCTACCCACCTTCTCACCGTATCCCTCACCCACCTACCCACTTTCTCACCGTATCCCTCACCCACCTACCCACCTTCTCACCGTATCCCTCACCCACCTACCCACCTTCTCACCGTATCCCTCACCCACCTACCCACCTTCTCACCGTATCCCTCACCCACCTACCCACCTTCTCACCATATCCCTCTCCCACCTACCCACCTTCTCACCGTATCCCTCTCCCACCTACCCACCTTCTCACCGTATCCCTCACCCACCTACCCACCTTCTCACCGTATCCCTCAATCCCACCTACCCACCTTCTCCCCGTATCCCTCTCCCACCTACCCACCTTCTCCCCGTATCCCTCACCCACCTACCCACCTTCTCACCGTATCCCTCACCCACCTACCCACTTTCTCACCGTATCCCTCACCCACCTACCCACCTTCTCTCCGTATCCCTCACCCACCTACCCATCTTCTCACCGTATCCCTCACCCACCTACCCACCTTCTCACCGTATCCCTCACCCACCTACCCACCTTCTCACCGTATCCCTCACCCACCTACCCACCTTCTCACCGTATCCCTCTCCCACCTACCCACCTTCTCCCCGTATCCCTCACCCACCTACCCATCTTCTCCCCGTATCCCTCACCCACCTACCCACCTTCTCCCCGTATCCCTCTCCCACCTACCCACCTTCTCCCCGTATCCCTCACCCACCTACCCATCTTCTCTATCCCTCTCCCGCCGGCCCACCTTCTCCCCGTATCCCTCACCCACCTACCCACCTTCTCACCGTATCCCTCACCCACCTACCCATCTTCTCACCATATGTCTCACCCACCTACCCACCTTCTCCCCATATCCCTCACCCACCTACCCACCTTCTCCCCGTATCCCTCACCCACCTACCCACCTTCTCCCCGTATCCCTCACCCACCTACCCATCTTCTCCCCGTATCCCTCACCCACCTACCCACCTTCTCCCCATATCCCTCACCCACCTACCCACCTTCTCCCCGTATCCCTCACCCACCTACCCACCTTCTCCCCGTATCCCTCACCCACCTACCCATCTTCTCCCCGTATCCCTCACCCACCTACCCATCTTCTCACCGTATATCTCACCCACCTCTCTTTCCAGAAATTATCTCTTGACCCTATCCACATTGTCCACCTCAATGTCCTTCCCTGGTAACTTATTCCATTTATTCCCATTGCTTCTTATCAAACAAGATCCAGCAAGCCTCCTTCCGATTCAGTGCCCATTATCCCCTCTCCCTGTCAACGAGCAAATCAGTCCTCCTCCATGTTGAGCACCACTTGGAGGAAGCACTGAGGGTAGCAAGGGCACAGAATGTACTCTGGGTGGGGGACTTCGATGTCCATCACCAGGAGTGGCTCGGTAGCACCACTACTGACCGAGCTGGCCGAGTCCTGAAGGACGTAGCTGCCAGACTGGGCTTCTGTCTGTGATGGTATTGGTAGATGTGACCAGCGTACAGTCTTTATGAAGACAAGGTCCGATTTCCAGTGAGGACATTCTCCAACGTGTCACCACTGTGCGACGTGGGATAATCTAAGATCTCGCAGCCTAAACTGGGCCATTGCTACCTCAAGCTATAACCACATGGCCTGACATATGCCTCACTCTGCAGCCAGGATACTAACCTTGGTTCAAGGCAGAGTGTCGAAGGGTGTGCCAGGAGCAGCACTCGGTGTACCTTAGCACAAGGCACCAACCGAGTGAAGCTCAACGTGTTTGCTGAACACCAGAAGCAGCGGGCAATAGACCAGTTACCAGCAGATCAGAGCAAAGCTCTGTCGTCCTACCATCTTCCATCGAGAATGGTGATGGAATGATCAGGTAACTAACAGGAGGGGAAGACTCCCTGAACATCCCCATCCTCACCATGGGGGAGCCCAGTACATTAGTGCAAGGCTGAAGTGTTTGCAAACGTCTGCGGTCAAAAACGTTCCTTCTCGACCTCCTCCTGAGATCCAGCCCCATCACAGATCCTAATGTTCAGCCAATTCCATTCACTCCACGTGTCACCTGCTACAAGGCAGCTGCAACAGTGCTCAAAACCTCACACTACCCAGGTCAGAGAAGTTGGTCTCAGGACATCAGCAGTTCAAGGAGGAGCCCACCAGAGTCCCCCCGAGCCCCGCCAGAGTCCCCCCGAGCCCCGCCAGAGTCCCCCCGAGCCCCGCCAGAGTCCCCCCGAGCCCCGCCAGAGTCCCCCCGAGCCCCGCCAGAGTCCCCCCGAGCCCCGCCAGAGTCCCCCCGAGCCCCGCCAGAGTCCCCCCGAGCCCCGCCAGAGTCCCCCCGAGCCCCGCCAGAGTCCCCCCGAGCCCCGCCAGAGTCCCCCCGAGCCCCGCCAGAGTCCCCCCGAGCCCCGCCAGAGTCCCCCCGAGCCCCGCCAGAGTCCCCCCGAGCCCCGCCAGAGTCCCCCCGAGCCCCGCCAGAGTCCCCCCGAGCCCCGCCAGAGTCCCCCCGAGCCCCGCCAGAGTCCCCCCGAGCCCCGCCAGAGTCCCCCCGAGCCCTGCCATTGAGAGGGAGGGGTCTCTGATCGTGGGGTGGGAGGGTCTCTGATCGTGGGGTGGGAGGGGTCTCTGATCGTGGGGTGGGAGGGGTCTCTGATCGTGCGGTGGGAGGGGTCTCTGATCGTGCGGTGGGAGGGTCTCTGATCTCGGAGAGGGAGGGGTCGCTGATCGTGCGGTGGGAGGGGTCGCTGATCGTGCGGTGGGAGGGGCCTGGGCTGGGCTGGGGGCGGGGCCTGGGCTGGGGGCGGGGCCTGTTCTGGTTGATGGACTAACTGATTGATTGTTTGATTGACTGACAGGAAAGTGACTGGGAAGGAGGCAGAGACTGCGGGAGCCATCATGTCTTTCTTCCTATCCCTTGGCCTGGCGTCTGGAGCCTGCCTCTCCTTCCTGGTCCGATATCTGGTCTGATGGGGGACAGTTTTACTCCTCTGAAGACACGGGTCAGGGAACGGACCGCACTTTGGAAACAAACCCCCTGCTGTGGGGGGCCCAGCTCCTGCTCAGTCTGTCCTATTTCCCATTGGGCCAAGTCCAGTGGATCGTCTCCCTCTCATGGTCTGTGTGACCGGGAATCACAGCCTGGAACCATTGGGGGGGGGGGGAACTAGTGACCAACGAGCTCCCCCTCCCCATTCCCATCCCCCCCATTCCCATCCCCCCCACTCCCCTCCCCCTCCCCCCCACCCTCTCCCACCCCCCTCCCCCCCACCCCCCCCCCCGCCACCCCTCACCCCCCTCCCCCTCTCACCCCTCCACCCCCTTTCTGGTACCAGTGCGGGCTTCATTCCCAGCAGGCACTGCCCCAAAAACACGGACCCCGCCCAACACACTGCCCCAAAAACACGGACCCCGCCCAACACACTGCCCCGAAAACACGGACCCCGCCCAACACACTGCCCCGAAAACACGGACCCCGCCCAACACACTGCCCCAAAAACACAGACCCCGCCCAACACACTGCCCCAAAAACACAGATCCTGCCCAACACACTGCCCCAAAAACACAGACCCCGCCCAACACACTGCCACAAAAACACGAACCCCGCCCAACACACTGCCCCAAAAACACAGACCCCGCCCAACACACTGCCCCAAAAACACAGATCCTGCCCAACACACTGCCCCAAAAACACAGACCCCGCCCAACACACTGCCACAAAAACACGAACCCCGCCCAACACACTGCCCCAAAAGCACGAACCCCGCCCAACACACTGCCCCAAAAGCACGAACCCCGCCCAACACACTGCCCCAAAAACACGAACCCCGCCCAACACACTGCCCCAAAAACACGAACCCCGCCCAACACACTGGCCCAAAAACACGGACCCCTCCCAACACACTGCCCCAAAAACACAGACCCCGCCCAACACACTGCCCCAAAAACACAGACCCCGCCCAACACACTGCCCCAAAAACACAGACCCCGCCCAACACACTGCCCCAAAAACACAGACCCCGCCCAACACACTGCCCCAAAAACACAGATCCCGCCCAACACACTGCCCCAAAAACACAGATCCTGGATGAGTGCAGCTCCAACACTCAAGAAGCTCGACACCATCCAAGATAAAGCAGCCCGCTTGATTGGCACCCCATCCACCACCCTAAACATTCACTCCCTTCACCACCGGCGCACTGTGGCTGCAGTGTGTACCATCCACAGGATGCACTGCAGCAACTCGCCAAGGCTTCTTCGACAGCACCTCCCAAACCCGCGACCTCTACCACCTAGAAGGACAAGAGCAGCAGGCGCATGGGAACAACACCATCTGCACGTTCCCCTCCAAGTCACACACCATCCCGACTTGGAAATATATCGGCCGTTCCTTCATCGTCGCTGGGTCAAAATCCTGGAACTCCCGTCCTAACAGCACTGTGGGAGAACCGTCACCACACGGACTGCAGCGGTTCAAGAAGGCGGCTCACCACCACCTTCTCAAGGGCAATTAGGGATGGGCAATAAATGCCGACCTCGCCAGCGACGCCCACATCCCCTGAACGAATAAAAAAAAACACACTGCCCCAAAAGCACGAACCCCGCCCAACACACTGGCCCAAAAACACGAACCCCGCCCAACACACTGCCCCAAAAGCACGAACCCCGCCCAACACACTGCCCCCAAAACACGAACCCCGCCCAACACACTGCCCCAAAAACACGAACCCCGCCCAACACACCCCCAAAAACACGAACCCCGCCCAACACACTGCCCCAAAAACACGAACCCCGCCCAACACACTGCCCCAAAAACACGAACCCCGCCCAACACACTGGCCCAAAAACACGGATCCCGCCCAACACATTGGCCCAAAAACACGGACCCCGCCCAACACACTGCCCCAAAAACACGAACCTCGCCCAACACACTGCCCCAAAAACACGAACCCCGCCCAACACACTGCCCCAAAAACACGAACCCCGCCCAACACACTGCCCCAAAAACACGAACCTCGCCCAACACACTGCCCCAAAAACACGAACCTCGCCCAACACACTGCCCCAAAAACACGGACCCCGCCCAACACACTGCCCCAAAAACACGGACCCCGCCCAACACACTGCCCCAAAAACACGAACCCCGCCCAACACACTGCCCCAAAAACACGGACCCCGCCCAACACACTGCCCCAAAAACACGAACCCCGCCCAACACACTGCCCCAAAAACACGAACCCCGCCCAACACACTGCCCCAAAAACACGAACCCCGCCCAACACACTGCTGAACACACTCGTCAACCCACAACTTTGAAAGACTGGGAAGGGGTTGGGCCCATCCCCTCGAACCGGACTAACTCGTATTAATCATTCGAAGGCTAATGGCGGAGGGGAGAGGAAGACTGAACTCCCACAGTATTAAAAGATATTCTCAGCCAAGATATATCGGCAAACAGACGTCCCGGTGATAGTTATTGACCTATCAGAGGACAGTATCTCAGCAATAACTCTTTCAATTGGTTTTAATACACTGTGTATATTTTTATGCTATATGTATATATAAAAAAATACAGCATGCAGTCTAATCTCTGCTGGTGTCGTCATGTTGCATAGAATTACATGGAATGTACAACTCAGAAACAGGCCATTCGGCCCAACTGGTCTATCCCGGTGTTTATGCTCCACACGAGCTGTGGGAGTGAGTTCCACATTCTCACCACTCTCTGGGGAAAGAAGTTTCTCCTGAATTCCCTATTGGATTTATTCATGACTCTCTTATATTGATGACCTCTAGTTCTGGTCTCCCACACAAGTGGAAACATCTTCTCTACGTCTACCCTATCAAACCCTTTGATAATCTGAAAGACCTCTATCAGGTCACCCCTCAGTCTTCTCTTTTCCAGAGAAAACAGCCCCAGCCTATTCAATCTTTCCTGATAGGTCGAACCCATCAGAATAATAATGTTGAGATAATTCATGCACCTTACATCACTCTCACCTTCCACACAACAGTCTCACAGGAACTGGAGGAGGCCATTCAGCCCCTCGAGCCTGTTCCGCCATTTGATGAGATCACGGCTGATCTGTATCCTATCTCCTTTTCCCCACCTTGACTCCACACCCTTTAATACCCTCGCCCAACAAAAATCTATCGATCTCAGATTTAAAATGATTCATTGAGCTGGCGTCAACTGATATTTGTGGGAGAGAGGCCCGCCCTTTGTGTGAAGAAGTGTTTCCGAACTTCTCTCCTGAATGGCCTGGCTCTGATTTTAAGGTTTTGTCCCCTTGTCCTAGACTCCCCCACCAGAGGAAAACGTTTCTCTCTATCTACCCTATCAATTGCTTTCAAAATCCTAAACACCTCAATCAAACCCCCCCTTCACCTTCTACATTCCAGGGAACACAATCCGAGTTTATGTAATCTCTCCTCATAATCTGACCCCTTGGATCCCAATACTGTCACTTCCATTCACTGCCCTTTCCTCCTCTGGTCAGCCCTGGTTCCTGATCCCTCTCCAGTGTCCTCCAGTGGGACAAGTGTGGATGTGGGTGTGGGAGAGTCAGGTGTGGCTGGGCTGGGTGGTGTTATTGCTAAACCCCCCACCTCGCCCACCCATGGGGAAACAGCCTGCCCGCACTCACTGCCTGGGCTGGCCACTTGGCTTGACTGTCCGATTCCACTCGAGCACGGTCCACTTCATCAAATCAAACTTCACCGAACATTCCTGCCGCCAAGAGGGGAGACGGCCATTGGCACCGGGGCAAGTTCCCAGCGGCAAGGCAACCGGACCTGCACTGGATCTCCTGGTGAGTGAGGGACAGAATAAAAGGGGGACAGGAGGTCCAAAGGCCCATGGAGCTGGAGCCTCGTCAACTCTGGCAGAAACTGAGGGCGACCCAGGTAAGTGACTCTCGCTCCCACCCCGTCCGCCCTCCCTCAGACCCGTCCGCCCTCTCTCCCACCCCGTCCGCCCTCCCTCAGACCCGTCCGCCCTCGCTCCGCCCCCGTCCGCCCTCTCTCCCACCCCGTCCGCCTTCGCTCCGACCCGTCCGCCCTCGCTCCCGCCCCGTCAGCACTCTCTCCCACCCCGTCCGCCCTCCCTCAGACCCCGTCCGCACTCGCTCCCTCCCCGTCCGCCCTCTCTCTCCCACCCCCGTCCGCCCTCGCTCCGCCCCGTCCGCCCTCTCTCCCACCCCGTCCGCCCTCCTCGCTCCCGCCCCGTCAGCACTCGCTCCCACCCCGTCCGCCCTCCCTCAGACCCGTCCGCACTCGCTCCCTCCCCGTCCGCCCTCTCTCCCACCCCGTCCGCCCTCGCTCCGCCCCGTCCGCCCTCTCTCCCACCCCGTCCGCCCTCGCTCCGACCCGTCCGCCCTCGCTCCCTCCCCGTCCGCCCTCTCTCCCACCCCGTCCGCCTTCGCTCCGACCCGTCCGCCCTCGCTCCCTCCCCGTCCGCCCTCTCTCCCCACCCCGTCCGCCCTCGCTCCGCCCCGTCCGCCCTCTCTCCCACCCCGTCCGCCCTCGCTTCCGCCCCGTCCCCCTCTCTCCCACCCCCGTCCGCCTTCGCTCCGACCCGTCCGCCCTCGCTCCCTCCCCGTCCGCCCCCGCTCCCTCCCCGTCCGCCCCCGCTCCCTCCCCGTCCGCCCTCTCTCCCACCCCGTCCGCCCCTCGCTCCGCCCCGTCCGCCCTCTCTCCCACCCCGTCCGCCTTCGCTCCGCCCCGTCCGCCCTCTCTCCCACCCCGTCCGCCCTCGCTCCGCCCCGTCCGCCCTCTCTCCCTCCCCGTCCGCCCTCGCTCCGCCCCGTCCGCCCTCTCTCCCACCCCGTCCGCCTTCGCTCCGACCCGTCCGCCCTCGCTCCCTCCCCGTCCGCCCTCGCTCCCTCCCCGTCCGCCCTCGCTCCCTCCCCGTCCGCCCTCGCTCCCTCCCCGTCCGCCCTCGCTCCCTCCCCGTCCGCCCTCGCTCCCTCCCCGTCCGCCCCTCGCCTCCCTCCCCGTCCGCCCTCGCTCCCTCCCCGTCCGCCCTCGCTCCCACCCCGTCCGCCCTCGCTCCCTCCCCGTCCGCCCTCGCTCCCTCCCCGTCCGCCCTCGCTCCCTCCCCGTCCGCCCTCGCTCCCTCCCCGTCCGCCCTCGCTCCCACCCCGTCCGCCCTCGCGCTCCCTCCCCGTCCGCCCTCGCTCCCACCCCGTCCGCCCTCGCTCCCCTCCCCGTCCGCCCTCGCTCCCTCCCCGTCCGCCCTCGCTCCCTCCTCGTCCGCCCTCCCTCCCTCCCCGTCCGCCCTCGCTCCCTCCACATCCGCCCTCGCTCCCTCCCCGTCCGCCCTCGCTCCCACCCCGTCCGCCCCCGCTCCCTCCCCGTCCGCCCTCGCTCCCTCCCCGTCCGCCCTCGCTCCCTCTCCGTCCGCCCTCGCTCCCTCCCCGTCCGCCCCTCCCTCCCACCCCGTCCGCCCTCGCTCCCACCCCGTCCGCCCTCGCTCCCTCCCCGTCCGCCCTCGCTCCCTCCCCGTCCGCCCTCGCTCCCACCCGTCCGCCCTCCCTCCGACCCGTCCGCCTTCGCTCCGCCCCGTCCGCCCTCTCTCCCACCCCGTCCGCCCTCGCTCCGCCCCGTCCGCCCTCTCTCCCTCCCCGTCCGCCCTCGCTCCCACCCGTCCGCCCCTCCCTCCGACCCGTCCGCCTTCGCTCCGCCCCGTCCGCCCTCTCTCCCACCCCGTCCGCCCTCGCTCCGCCCCGTCCGCCCTCTCTCCCTCCCCGTCCGCCCTCGCTCCCACCCGTCCGCCCTCCCTCCGACCCGTCCGCCTTCGCTCCGCCCCGTCCGCCCTCGCTCCCTCCCCGTCCGCCCTCGCTCCCTCCCCGTCCGCCCTCGCTCCCTCCCCGTCCGCCCTCGCTCCCACCCGTCCGCCCTCGCTCCCTCCACATCCGCCCTCGCTCCCACCCCGTCCGCCCTCGCTCCCTCCCCGTTCACCCTCCCTCCCTCCCCGTCCGCCCTCGCTCCCTCCCCGTCCGCCCTCGCTCCCTCCCCGTTCACCCTCCCTCCCTCCCCGTCCGCCCTCGCTCCCTCCCCGTCCGCCCTCGCTCCCTCCCCGTCCGCCCTCGCTCCCGCCCGTCCGCCCTCCCTCCCCCTCCCCGTTCGCACTCCCTCCCTCCCCTCCCCGCCCTCCGCTCCGACCTCGTCCGCCCCCCTCCCCTCCCCTCCCCGTCCGCCCTCGCTCCCTCCCCGTCCGCCCTCGCTCCCTCCCCGTCCGCCCTCGCTCCCTCCCCGTCCGCCCTCGCTCCGCCCCGTCCGCCCTCGCTCCCTCCCCCGTCCGCCCTCGCTCCCTCCCCGTCCGCCCTCGCTCCCTCCCCGTCCGCCCTCGCTCCCTCCCCGTCCGCCCTCGCTCCCACCCCGTCCGCCCTCGCTCCCTCCCCGTCCGCCCTCGCTCCCTCCCCGTCCGCCCTCGCTCCCTCCCCGTCCGCCCTCGCTCCCTCCCCCGTCCGCTCCCCTCCGCTCCGCCCTCGCTCCCTCCCCGTCCGCCCTCGCTCCCTCCCCGTCCGCCCTCGCTCCGACCCTGTCCGCCCTCGCTCCCTCCCCGTCCGCCCTCGCTCCCACCCCGTCCGCCCTCGCTCCCTCCCCGTCCGCCCTCGCTCCCTCCCCGTCCGCCCTCGCTCCCTCCCCGTCCGCCCTCGCTCTCCCTCCCCGTCCGCCCTCGCTCCCTCCCCGTCCGCCCTCGCTCCCACCCCGTCCGCCCTCGCTCCGACCCGTCCGCCCTCGCTCCCACCCCGTCCGCCCCTCGCTCCCCTCCCCGTCCGCCCTCGCTCCCACCCGTCCGCCCTCCCTCCGACCCGTCCGCCTTCGCTCCGCCCCGTCCGCCCTCTCTCCCCACCCCGTCCGCCCTCGCTCCGCCCCGTCCGCCCTCTCTCTCCCTCCCCGTCCGCCCTCGCTCCGCCCTGTCCGCCCTCTCTCCCACCCCGTCCGCCTTCGCTCCGCCCCGTCCGCCCCTCGCTCCCTCCCCGTCCGCCCTCGCTCCCTCCACATCCGCCCTCGCTCCCTCCCCGTTCGCCCTCCCCTCCCTCCCCGTCCGCCCTCGCTCCCTCCCCGTCCGCCCCTCGCTCCCTCCCCGTCCGCCCTCGCTCCCACCCGTCCGCCCTCGCTCCCTCCACTCCGCCTCCGCCTCGCTCCCACCCCGTCCGCCCTCGCTCCCTCCCCGTTCACCCCTCCCTCCCTCCCCGTCCGCCCTCGCTCCCTCCCCGTCCGCCCTCGCTCCCTCCCCGTTCACCCTCCCTCCCTCCCCCGTCCGCCCTCGCTCCCTCCCCGTCCGCCCTCGCTCCCTCCCCGTCCGCCCTCGCTCCCGCCCGTCCGCCCTCCCTCCCTCCCCGTCGCACTCCCTCCCTCCCCGTCCGCCCTCCCTCCGACCCGTCCGCCCTCGCTCCCTCCCCGTCCGCCCTCGCTCCCTCCCCGTCCGCCCTCGCTCCCTCCCCGTCCGCCCTCGCTCCGCCCCGTCCGCCCTCGCTCCCTCCCCGTCCGCCCTCGCTCCCTCCCCGTCCGCCCTCGCTCCCTCCCCGTCCGCCCTCGCTCCCTCCCCGTCCGCCCTCGCTCCCTCCCCGTCCGCCCTCGCTCCCTCCCCGTCCGCCCTCGCTCCCTCCCCGTCCGCCCTCGCTCCCACCCCGTCCGCCCTCGCTCCGACCCCGTCCGCCCTCGCTCCCTCCCCGTCCGCCCTCGCTCCCTCCCCGTCCGTCCGCCCTCGCTCCCTCCCCGTCCGCCCTCGCTCCCTCCCCGTCCGCCCCTCGCTCCCTCCCCGTCCGCCCTCGCTCCCTCCCCGTCCGCCCTCGCTCCCTCCCCGTCCGCCCTCGCTCCCTCCCCGTCCGCCCTCGCTCCCTCCCCGTCCGCCCTCGCTCCGACCCGTCCGCCCTCCCTCCCTCCCCGTCCGCCCCTCGCTCCCTCCCCGTCCGCCCTCGCTCCTCCCCTCCCCCCGTCCGCCCTCGCTCCCTCCCCGTCCGCCCTCGCTCTGACCCGTCCGCCCTCGCTCCCCTCCCCCGTCCGCCCTCCCCTCCCTCCCCGTCCGCCCTCGCTCCCCTCCCCGTGCGCCCCCGCTCCCGACCCGTCCGCCCTCGCTCCCTCCCCGTCCGCCCTCGCTCCCTCCCCGTCCGCCCTCGCTCCCTCCCCGTCCGCCCTCGCTCCCGCCCCGTCCGCCCCTCGCTCCCTCCCCCGTCCGCCCTCGCTCCCTCCCCGTCCGCCCTCGCTCCCTCCCCGTCCGCCCTCGCTCCGCCCCGTCCGCCCTGCTCCCTCCCCGTCCGCCCTCGCTCCGCCCCGTCCGCCCTCGCTCCCTCCCCGTCCGCCCTCGCTCCGCCCCCGTCCGCCCTCGCTCTCCCTCCCCGTCCGCCCTCGCTCCCTCCCCGTCCGCCCTCGCTCCCTCCCCGTCCGCCCTCGCTCCCTCCCCGTCCGCCCTCGCTCCGCCCCGTCCGCCCTCGCTCCCTCCCCGTCCGCCCTCGCTCCCTCCCCGTCCGCCCTCGCTTCCCTCCCCGTCCGCCCTCGCTCCCTCCCCGTCCGCCCTCGCTCCCACCACCGTCCGCCCTCGCTCCGACCCGTCCGCCCCTCGCTCCCTCCCCGTCCGCCCTCGCTCCCTCCCCGTCCGCCCTCGCTCCCCTCCCCGTCCGCCCTCGCTCCCTCCCCGTCCGCCCTCGCTCCCTCCCCGTCCGCCCTCGCTCCCCTCCCCGTCCGCCCTCGCTCCCTCCCCGTCCGCCCTCGCTCCCCGCCCCGTCCGCCCTCGCTCCCGCCCCGTCCGCCCTCGCTCCCTCCCCGTCCGCCTCGCTCCCTCCCCGTCCGCCCTCGCTCCCTCCCCGTCCCGCCCCTCCCTCCGACCCGTCCGCCCTCGCTCCCTCCCCGTCCGCCCTCGCTCCCACCCCGTCCGCACTCGCTCCCCTCCCCGTCCGCCCTCGCTCCCACCCCCGTCCGCCCTCGCTCCCTCCCCCGTCCGCCCTCGCTCCCTCCCCGTCCGCCCTCGCTCCCTCCCCGTCCGCCCTCGCTCCCTCCCCGTCCGCCCTCGCTCCCTCCCCGTCCGCCCTCGCTCCCTCCCCGTCCGCCCTCGCTCCCTCCCCGTCCGCCCTCGCTCCCACCCCGTCCGCCCTCGCTCCCTCCCCGTCCGCCCTCGCTCCCTCCCCGTCCGCCCTCGCTCCCCTCCCCGTCCGCCCTCGCTCCCTCCCCGTCCGCCCTCGCTCCCTCCCCGTCCGCCCTCGCTCCCTCCCCGTCCGCCCTCGCTCCGCCCCGTCCGCCCTCCCTCCGACCCGTCCGCGCTCGCTCCCTCCCCGTCCGCCCTCGCTCCCTCCCCGTCCGCCCTCGCTCCCACCCCGTCCGCCCTCGCTCCCACCCCGTCCGCCCCTCGCTCCCCTCCCCCGTCCGCCCTCAGCTCCCGCCCCGTTCTCCCTCGCTCCCCTCCCCGTCCGCACTTGCTCCCTCCCCGTTCACCCTCGCTCCCTCCCCGTCCGCCCTCGCTCCCTCCCCGTTCACCCTCCCTCCCTCCCCGTCCGCCCTCGCTCCCCTCCCCGTCCGCCCTCGCTCCCTCCCCGTCCGCCCTCGCTCCCTCCCCGTTCACCCTCGCTCCCTCCCCGTCCGCCCTCGCTCCCTCCCCGTTCGCCCTCGCTCCCTCCCCGTCCGCCCTCGCTCCCTCCCCGTCCTCCTTCCCTCCGACCCGTCCGCCCTCGCTCCGACCCCGTCCGCCCTCGCTCCCTCCCCCGTTCACCCTCGCTCCCTCCCCGTCCGCCCTCGCTCCCTCCCCGTCCGCCCTCGCTCCTCCCTCCCCGTCCGCCCTCGCTCCCTCCCCGTTCACCCTCGCTCCCTCCCCGTCCCGCCCTCGCTCCCACCCCGTCCGCCCTCGCTCCCTCCCCGTCCGCCCTCGCTCCCTCCCCATCCGCCCTCGCTCCCTCCCCGTCCGCCCTCGCTCCCTCCCCGTCCGCCCTCGCTCCCTCCCCGTCCGCCCTCGCTCCCTCCCCGTCCGCCCTCCCTCCCTCCCGTCCGCCCTCCCTCCCTCCCCGTCCGCCCTCGCTCCCTCCCCGTCCGCCCTCGCTCCGCCCCGTCCGCCCTCGCTCCCCCCCCGTCCGCCCTCGCTCCCCCCCCCGTCCGCCCTCGCTCCCTCCCCGTCCGCCCTCGCTCCCTCCCCGTCCGCCCTCGCTCCCTCCCCGTCCGCCCTCGCTCCCGCCCCCGTCCGCCCTCGCTCCCTCCCCGTCCGCCCTCGCTCCCTCCCCGTCCGCCCTCGCTCCCCTCCCCGTCCCGCCCCCTCGCTCCCTCCCCGTCCGCCCTCGCTCCCTCCCCGTCCGCCCTCGCTCCCTCCCCGTCCGCCCTCGCTCCCTCCCCGTCCGCCCCCGCTCCCTCCCCGTCCGCCCTCGCTCCCTCCCCGTCCGCCCTCGCTCACTCCCCGTCCGCCCCCGCTCCCGCCCCGTCCGCCCTCGCTCCCTCCCCGTCCGCCCTCGCTCCCTCCCCGTCCGCCCTCGCTCCCACCCCGTCCGCCCTCGCTCCGACCCGTCCGCCCTCGCTCCGACCCGTCCGCCCTCGCTCCCTCCCCGTCCGCCCTCGCTCCCTCCCCGTCCGCCCTCCCTCCGACCCGTCCGCCCTCGCTCCGACCCGTCCGCCCTCGCTCCCTCCCCGTCCGCCCTCGCTCCCACCCCGTCCGCCCTCGCTCCCCACCCCGTCCGCCCTCGCGCCCACGCCGTCCGCCCTCGCTCCCTCCCCGTCCGCCCTCGCTCCCCCCCGTCCGCCCTCGCTCCCTCCCCGTCCACCCTCGCTCCGACCCGTCCGCCCTCGCTCCCACCCCGTCCGCCCTCGCGCCCACGCCGTCCGCCCTCGCTCCCTCCCCGTCCGCCCTCGCTCCCACCCCGTCCGCCCTCGCTCCCACCCCGTCCGCCCTCGCTCCCACCCCGTCCGCCCTCGCTCCCTCCCCGTCCGCCCTCGCTCCCTCCCCGTCCGCCCTCGCTCCCCCCCCGTCCGCCCTCGCTCCGACCCGTCCGCCCCTCGCTCCGACCCGTCCGCCCTCGCTCCCTCCCCGTCCGCCCTCGCTCCCTCTCCCCGTCCGCCCTCGCTCCCGCCCCGTCCGCCCTCGCTCCCTCCCCGTCCGCCCTCGCTCCCTCCCCGTCCGCCCTCGCTCCCTCCCCGTCCGCCCCTCGCTCCCTCCCCGTCCGCCCTCGCTCCTCCCCGTCCGCCCTCGCTCCCTCCCGTCCGCCCTCGCTCCGACCCGTCCGCCCTCGCTCCCTCCCCGTCCGCCCTCGCTCCCTCCCCGTCCGCCCTCGCTCCCTCCCCGTCCGCCCTCGCTCCCTCCCCGTCCGCCCTCGCTCTCACTCCCGTCCGCCCTCGCTCCCCTCCCCGTCCGCCCTCGCTCCCTCCCCGTCCGCCCCTCCCCTCCCCGTCCGCCCTCGCTCCCTCCCCGTCCGCCCTCGCTCCCTCCCCGTCCGCCCTCGCTCCCTCCCCGTCCGCCCTCGCTCCCTCCCCGTCCGCCCTCGCTCCCTCCCCGTCCGCCCTCGCTCCCTCCCCGTCCGCCCTCGCTCACTCCCCGTCCGCCCCCGCTCCCCGCCCCGTCCGCCCTCGCTCCCTCCCCGTCCGCCCTCGCTCCCACCCCGTCCGCCCTCGCTCCGACCCGTCCGCCCTCGCTCCCTCCCCGTCCGCCCTCGCTCCCTCCCCGTCCGCCCTCCCTCCGACCCGTCCGCCCTCGCTCCGACCCGTCCGCCCTCGCTCCCTCCCCGTCCGCCCTCGCTCCCTCCCCGTCCGCCCTCGCTCCGACCCGTCCGCCCTCGCTCCCTCCCCGTCCGCCCTCCCTCCGGCCCGTCCGCCCTCGCTCCGACCCGTCCGCCCTCGCTCCCTCCCCGTCCGCCCTCCCTCCGACCCGTCCGCCCTCGCTCCGACCCGTCCGCCCTCGCTCCGACCCGTCCGCCCTCGCTCCCTCCCCGTCCGCCCTCGCTCCCACCCCGTCCGCCCTCGCGCCCACGCCGTCCGCCCTCGCTCCCTCCCCGTCCGCCCTCGCTCCCTCCCCGTCCGCCCTCGCTCCCTCCCCGTCCGCCCTCGCTCCCTCCCCGTCCGCCCTCGCTCCCTCCCCGTCCGCCCTCGCTCCCTCCCCGTCCACCCCCGCTCCGACCCGTCCGCCCTCGCTCCGACCCGTCCGCCCTCGCTCCCTCCCCGTCCGCCCTCGCTCCCTCCCCGTCCGCCCTCGCTCCCTCCCCGTCCGCCCTCGCTCCCACCCCCGGCCGCCCTCGCGCCCTCCCCGTCCGCCCTCGCTCCCTCCCCGTCCGCCCTCGCTCCCACCCCCGGCCGCCCTCGCTCCCTCCCCGTCCGCCCTCGCTCCCTCCCCGTCCGCCCTCGCTCCCTCCCCGTCCGCCCTCGCTCCCTCCCCGTCCGCCCTCGCTCCGACCCGTCCGCCCTCGCTCCCACCCCGTCCGCCCTCGCTCCCACGCCGTCCGCCCTCGCTCCCTCCCCGTCCGCCCTCGCTCCCTCCCCGTCGGCCCTCGCTCCGACCCGTCCGCCCTCGCTCCCTCCCCGTCCGCCCTCGCTCCGACCCGTCCGCCCTCGCTCCCTCCCCGTCCGCCCTCGCTCCCACCCCGTCCGCCCTCGCTCCCACCCCGTCCGCCCTCGCTCCGACCCGACCGCCCTCGCTCCCTCCCCGTCCGCCCTCGCTCCCTCCCCGTCCGCCCTCGCTCCCTCCCCCGTCCGCCCTCGCTCCCTCCCCGTCCGCCCTCGCTCCCTCCCCGTCCGCCCTCGCTCCCACCCCGTCCGCCCTCGCTCCCTCCCCGTCCGCCCTCGCTCCCTCCCCGTCCGCCTCGCTCCCTCCCCGTCCGCCCTCGCTCCCTCCCCGTCCGCCCTCGCTCACTCCCCGTCCGCCCTCGCTCCCTCCCCGTCCGCCCTCGCTCCGACCCGTCCGCCCTCGGTCCCCCCCGTCCGCCCTCGCTCCCTCCCCGTCCCCCCTCGCTCCCTCCCCGTCCGCCCTCGCTCCCCTCCCCGTCCGCCCTCGCTCCGACCCGACCGCCCCTCGCTCCCTCCCCGTCCGCCCTCGCTCCCTCCCCGTCCGCCCTCGCTCCCACCCCGTCCGCCCTCGCTCCCTCCCCGTCCGCCCTCGCTCCCTCCCCGTCCGCCTCGCTCCCACCCCGTCCGCCCTCGCTCCCTCCCCGTCCGCCCTCGCTCCCTCCCGTCCGCATTCGCTCCCTCCCCGTCCGCCCTCGCTCCCTCCCCGTCCGCCCCTCGCTCCCCTCCCCGTCCGCCCTCGCTCCCTCCCCGTCCGCCCTCGCTCCCACCCCGTCCGCCCTCGCTCCCACCCCGTCCGCCCTCGCTCCCTCCCCGTCCGCCCTCGCTCCGCCCCCGTCCGCCCTCGCTCCCTCCCCGTCCGCCCTCGCTCCGACCCGTCCGCCCTCGCTCCCTCCCCGTCCGCCCTCGCTCCCTCCCCGTCCGCCCTCGCTCCCTCCCCGTCCGCCCTCGCTCCCTCCCCGTCCGCCCTCGCTCCCTCCCCGTCCGCCCTCGCTCCCTCCCCGTCCGCCCTCGCTCCCTCCCCGTCCGCATTCGCTCCCTCCCCGTCCGCCCTCGCTCCCTCCCCGTCCGCCCTCGCTCCCTCCCCGTCCGCCCTCGCTCCCCTCCCCGTCCGCCCTCGCTCCCACCCCGTCCGCCCTCGCTCCCACCCCGTCCGCCCTCGCTCCCTCCCCGTCCGCCCTCGCTCCGCCCCGTCCGCCCTCGCTCCCTCCCCGTCCGCCCTCGCTCCCACCCCGTCCGCCCTCGCTCCGACCCGTCCGCCCCCGCTCCCCTCCCCGTCCGCCCTCGCTCCGACCCGTCCGCCCTCTCTCCCGCCCCGTCCGCCCTCTCTCCCGCCCCGTCCGCCCCCGCTCCCTCCCCGTCCGCCCTCGCTCCCTCCCCGTCCGCCCTCGCTCCGACCCGTCCGCCCCCGCTCCCTCCCCGTCCGCCCTCTCTCCCGCCCCGTCCGCCCCTCTCTCCCGCCCCGTCCGCCCTCTCTCCCGCCCCGTCCGCCCCCGCTCCCTCCCCGTCGGCCCTCGCTCCCTCCCCCTCCGCCCCGTCGGCCCTCGCTCCCTCCCCGTCCGCCCTCGCTCCCACCCCGTCCGCCCCCGCTCCACCCCGTCCGCCCTCGCTCCCTCCCCGTCCGCCCTCGCTCCCACCCCGTCCGCCCTCGCTCCCACCCCCGTCCGCCCTCGCTCCCCTCCCCGTCCGCCCTCGCTCCGACCCGTCCGCCCTCGCTCCCTCCCCGTCCGCCCTCGCTCCACCCCGTCCGCCCTCGCTCCCACCCCGTCCGCCCTCGCTCCCACCCCGTCCGCCCTCGCTCCCACCCCGTCCGCCCTCGCTCCACCCCGTCCGCCTTCGCTCCCTCCCCGTCCGCCCTCTCTCCCGCCCCGTCCGCCCTGGCTCCTTCCCCGTCCGCCCTCGCTCCCTCCCCGTCCGCCCTCGCTCCTGCTCCCTCCCCGTCCGCCCTCGCTCCCTCCCCGTCCGCCCTCTCTCCCGCCCCGTCCGCCCCAGCTCCCTCCCCGTCCGCCCTCGCTCCCTCCCCGTCCGCCCTCGCTCCCCTCCCCGTCCGCCCTCGCTCCCTCCCCCGTCCGCCCTCGCTCCGACCCGTCCGCCCTCGCTCCCTCCCCGTCCGCCCCCGCTCCGACCCGTCCGCCCTCGCTCCGACCCGTCCGCCCCAGCTCCCTCCCCGTCCGCCCTCTCTCCCTCCCCGTCCGCCCTCGCTCCCTCCCCCGTCCGCCCTCCCTCCGACCCGTCCGCCCTCGCTCCCTCCCCGTCCGCACTCGCTCCCTCCCCGTCCGCCCTCTCTCCCTCCCCGTCCGCCCCCGCTCCGACCCGTCCGCCCTCGCTCCCGCCCCGTCCGCCCTCCCTCCGACCCGTCCGCCCTCGCTCCCTCCCCCTCCGCCCCGTCCGCCCTCGCTCCCTCCCCGTCCGCCCTCGGTCCCTCCCAGTCCGCCCTCGCTCCCTCCCCCTCCGCCCCGTCCGCCCTCGCTCCCTCCCCGTCCGCCCCCGCTCCCTCCCCGTCGGCCCTCGCTCCCTCCCCCCTCCGCCCCGTCCGCCCTCGCTCCCTCCCCGTCCGCCCCCGCTCCCTCCCCGTCCGCCCTCGCTCCCGCCCCGTCCGCCCTCGCTCCCGCCCCGTCCGCCCTCGCTCCCGCCCCGTCCGCCCTCGCTCCCGCCCCGTCCGCCCTCGCTCCCGCCCCGTCCGCCCTCGCTCCCTCCCCGTCCGCCCTCGCTCCCTCCCCGTCCGCCCCCGCTCCCTCCCCGTCCGCCCTCGCTCCCTCCCCGTCCGCCCTCGCTCCCTCCCCGTCCGCCCTCGCTCGCTCCCCGTCCGCCCTCGCTCCCCGCCCCGTCGGCCCTCGCTCCCTCCCCGTCGGCCCTCGCTCCCTCCCCCTCCGCCCCGTCGGCCCTCGCTCCCTCCCCGTCGGCCCTCGCTCCCTCCCCCTCCGCCCCGTCCGCCCTCGCTCCCACCCCGTCCGCCCTCCCTCCGACCCGTCCGCCCTCGCTCCGCCCCGTCCGCCCTCGCTCCCTCCCCGTCCGCCCTCGCTCCGCCCCGTCCGCCCTCGCTCCGACCCGTCCGCCCTCGCTCCCTCCCCGTCCGCCCTCGCTCCGACCCGTCCGCCCTCGCTCCCTCCCAGTCCGCCCTCGCTCCCTCCCCGTCCGCCCTCGCTCCGACCCGTCCGCCCTCGCTCCCTCCCCGTCCGCCCTCGCTCCCTCCCCGTCCGCCCTCGCTCCGACCCGTCCGCCCCAGCTCCCTCCCCGTCCGCCCTCGCTCCGACCCGTCCGCCCTCGCTCCCTCCCCGTCCGCCCTCGCTCCCTCCCCGTCCGCCCTCGCTCCCTCCCCGTCCGCCCTCGCTCCCACCCCGTCCGCCCTCGCTCCCTCCCCGTCCGCCCTCGCTCCCTCCCCGTCCGCCCTCGCTCCCTCCCCGTCCGCCCTCGCTCCCGCCCCGTCCGCCCTCGCTCCCTCCCCGTCCGCCCTCGCTCCCCCCGCCCCGTCCGCCCTCGCTCCCTCCCCTTCCGCCCTCGCTCCTTCCCCGTCCGCCCTCGCTCCCTCCCCGTCCGCCCTCGCTCCCTCCCCGTCCGCACTCGCTCCCTCCCCGTCCGCCCTCTCTCCCTCCCCGTCCGCCCTCGCTCCCTCCCCGTCCGCCCCTCGCTCCCTCCCCGTTCGCTCCCTCCCCGTCCGCCCTCGCTCCGCCCCGTCCCGCCCTCGCTCCAACCCGTCCGCCCTCGCTCCCTCCCCGTCCGCCCTCGCTCCCTCCCCGTCCGCCCCCGCTCCGACCCGTCCGCCCTCGCTCCCTCCCCGTCGGCCCCTCGCTCCCTCCCCCTCCGCCCCGTCGGCCCTCGCTCCCTCCCCGTCGGCCCTCGCTCCCTCCCCCCTCCGCCCCGTCCGGCCCTCGCTCCCACCCCGTCCGCCCTCCCTCCGACCCCGTCCGCCCTCGCTCCGCCCCGTCCGCCCTCGCTCCCTCCCCGTCCGCCCTCGCTCCGCCCCGTCCGCCCTCGCTCCGACCCGTCCGCCCCTCGCTCCCTCCCCGTCCGCCCCTCGCTCCGACCCGTCCGCCCTCGCTCCCTCCCAGTCCGCCCTCGCTCCCTCCCCGTCCGCCCTCGCTCCGACCCGTCCGCCCTCGCTCCCTCCCCGTCCGCCCTCGCTCCGACCCGTCCGCCCCAGCTCCCTCCCCGTCCGCCCTCGCTCCGACCCGTCCGCCCTCGCTCCCTCCCCGTCCGCCCTCGCTCCCTCCCCGTCCGCCCTCGCTCCCTCCCCGTCCGCCCTCGCTCCCACCCCGTCCGCCCTCGCTCCCTCCCCGTCCGCCCTCGCTCCCTCCCCGTCCGCCCTCGCTCCCACCCCGTCCGCCCTCGCTCCCTCCCCGTCCGCCCTCGCTCCCGCCCCGTCCGCCCTCGCTCCCTCCCCGTCCGCCCTCGCTCCCGCCCCGTCCGCCCTCGCTCCCTCCCCTTCCGCCCTCGCTCCTTCCCCGTCCGCCCTCGCTCCCTCCCCGTCCGCCCTCGCTCCCTCCCCGTCCGCACTCGCTCCCTCCCCGTCCGCCCTCTCTCCCTCCCCGTCCGCCCTCGCTCCCTCCCCGTCCGCCCTCGCTCCCTCCCCGTCCGCCCTCGCTCCCTCCCCGTCCGCCCTCGCTCCGCCCCGTCCGCCCTCGCTCCAACCCGTCCGCCCTCGCTCCCTCCCCGTCCGCCCTCGCTCCCTCCCCGTCCGCCCCCGCTCCGACCCGTCCGCCCTCGCTCCCCGCCCCGTCCGCCCTCGCTCCCTCCCCGTCCGCCCCGTCCGCCCTCGCTCCCTCCCCGTCCGCCCTCGGTCCCTCCCAGTCCGCCCTCGCTCCCTCCCCCTCCGCCCCGTCCGCCCTCGCTCCCTCCCCCTCCGACCCGTCCGCCCTCGCTCCCTCCCCCTCCGCCCCGTCCGCCCTCGCTCCCTCCCCGTCCGCCCTCGGTCCCTCCCAGTCCGCCCTCGCTCCCTCCCCCTCCGCCCCGTCCGCCCTCGCTCCCTCCCCCTCCGACCCGTCCGCCCTCGCTCCCTCCCCGTCCGCCCCCGCTCCCTCCCCGTCGGCCCTCGCTCCCTCCCCCTCCGCCCCGTCCGCCCTCGCTCCCTCCCCGTCCGCCCCCGCTCCCTCCCCGTCCGCCCTCGCTCCCTCCCCGTCCGCCCTCGCTCCCTCCCCGTCCGCCCTCGCTCCCTCCCCGTCCGCCCTCGCTCCCTCCCCGTCCGCCCTCGCTCCCTCCCCGTCCGCCCTCGCTCCCGCCCCGTCCGCCCTCGCTCCCGCCCCGTCCGCCCTCGCTCCCTCCCCGTCCGCCCCCGCTCCCTCCCCGTCCGCCCTCGCTCCCTCCCCGTCCGCCCTCGCTCCCTCCCCGTCCGCCCTCGCTCCCTCCCCGTCCGCCCTCGCTCCCGCCCCGTCCGCCCTCGCTCCCTCCCCGTCGGCCCTCGCTCCCTCCCCCTCCGCCCCGTCCGCCCTCGCTCCCACCCCGTCCGCCCTCCCTCCGACCCGTCCGCCCTCGCTCCGCCCCGTCCGCCCTCGCTCCGACCCGTCCGCCCTCGCTCCGCCCCGTCCGCCCTCGCTCCCGCCCCGTCCGCCCTCACTCCCGCCCCGTCCGCCCTCCCTCCGACCCGTCCGCCCTCGCTCCCTCCCCGTCCGCCCTCGCTCCGCCCCGTCCGCCCTCGCTCCGACCCGTCCGCCATCGCTCCCACCCCGTCCGCCCTCGCTTCCTCCCCGTCCGCCCTCGCTCCCTCCCCGTCCGCCCTCGCTCCGACCCGTCCGCCCTCGCTCCCACCCCGTCCGCCCTCGCTCCCTCCCCGTCCGCCCACCCTCCCTCCCCGTCCGCCCTCGCTCCCTCCCCGTCCGCCCTCGCTCCGCCCCGTCCGCCCTCGCTCCGACCCGTCCGCCATCGCTCCCACCCCGTCCGCCCTCGCTCCCTCCCCGTCCGCCCTCGCTCCCTCCCCGTCCGCCCTCGCTCCCTCCCCGTCCGCCCTCGCTCCCTCCCCGTCCGCCCTCGCTCCCACCCCGTCCGCCCTCGCTCCCTCCCCGTCCGCCCACCCTCCCTCCCCGTCCGCCCTCGCTCCCTCCCCGTCCGCCCTCGCTCCCTCCCCGTCCGCCCTCGCTCCCTCCCCGTCCGCGCTCGCTCCCTCCCCGTCCGCCCTCGCTCCCTCCCCGTCCGCCCTCGCTCCCACCCCGTCCGCCCTCGCTCCCACCCCGTCCGCCCTCGCTCCCTCCCCGTCCGCCCTCGCTCCCTCCCCGTCCGCCCTCGCTCCCTCCCCGTCCGCCCTCGCTCCGACCCGTCCGCCCTCGCTCCCTCCCCGTCCGCCCTCCCTCCCACTCCGTCCGCCCTCGCTCCCGCCCCGTCCGCCCTCGCTCCCTCCCCGTCCGCCCTCGCTCCCTCCCCGTCCGCCCTCGCTCCCTCCCCGTCCGCCCTCGCTCCCTCCCCGTCCGCCCTCCCTCCCACTCCGTCCGCCCTCGCTCCCTCCCCGTCCGCCCTCGCTCCCGCCCCGTCCGCCCTCGCTCCCTCCCCGTCCGCCCTCGCTCCCTCCCCGTCCGCCCTCGCTCCCCGCCCCGTCCGCCCTCGCTCCCTCCCCGTCCGCCCTCGCTCCCTCCCCGTCCGCCCTCGCTCCCTCCCCGTCCGCCCTCGCTCCCTCCCCGTCCGCCCACGCTCCGACCCGTCCGCCCCAGCTCCCTCCCCGTCCGCCCTCGCTCCCTCCCCGTCCGCCCTCCCTCCCACTCCGTCCGCCCTCGCTCCCGCCCCGTCCGCCCTCGCTCCCGCCCCGTCCGCCCTCGCTCCCTCCCCGTCCGCCCTCGCTCCCTCCCCGTCCCGCCCTCCGCCCTCCCTCCCCGTCCGCCCTCGCTCCCTCCCCGTCCGCCCTCGCTCCCTCCCCGTCCGCCCTCGCTCCGACCCGTCCGCCCTCGCTCCCTCCCCGTCCGCCCTCGCTCCCACCCCGTCCGCCCTCGCTCCCTCCCCGTCCGCCCTCGCTCCCTCCCCGTCCGCCCTCGCTCCCTCCCCGTCCGCCCTCGCTCCCTCCCCGTCCGCCCTCGCTCCCTCCCCGTCCGCCCTCGGTCCCTCCCCGTCCGCCCTCGCTCCCACCCCGTCCGCCCTCTCTCCCTCCCCGTCCGCCCTCGCTCCCTCCCCGTCCGCCCTCTCTCCCTCCCCGTCCGCCCTCGCTCCCTCCCCGTCCGCCCCCGCTCCGACCAGTCCGCCCTCGCTCCCTCCCCCGTCCACCCTCGCTCCGCCCCGTCCGCCCTCGCTCCCTCCCCGTCCACCCTCGCTCCGCCCCGTCCGCCCTCGCTCCAACCCGTCCGCCCTCGCTCCCTCCCCGTCCGCCCTCGCTCCCTCCCCCGTCCGCCCTCGCTCCGACCCGTCCGCCCTCGCTCCCGCCCCGTCCGCCCTCGCTCCCTCCCCGTCCGCCCCGTCCGCCCTCGCTCCCTCCCCGTCCGCCCTCGGTCCCTCCCAGTCCGCCCTCGCTCCCTCCCCCTCCCCCCGCCCCGTCCGCCCTCGCTCCCTCCCCCTCCGCCCCGTCCGCCCCTCGCTCCCTCCCCGTCCGCCCTCGGTCCCTCCCAGTCCGCCCTCGCTCCCTCCCCCTCCGACCCGTCCGCCCTCGCTCCCTCCCCCTCCGCCCCGTCCGCCCTCGCTCCCTCCCCGTCCGCCCTCGGTCCCTCCCAGTCCGCCCTCGCTCCCTCCCCCTCCGCCCCGTCCGCCCTCGCTCCCTCCCCCTCCGACCCGTCCGCCCTCGCTCCCTCCCCCGTCCGCCCCCGCTCCCCTCCCCGTCGGCCCTCGCTCCCTCCCCCTCCGCCCCGTCCGCCCTCGCTCCCTCCCCGTCCGCCCCGCTCCCTCCCCGTCCGCCCTCGCTCCCTCCCCGTCCGCCCCTCGCTCCCTCCCCGTCCCCCGTCCGCCTCGCTCCCGCCCCGTCCGCCCCTCGCTCCCGCCCCCCGTCCGCCCTCGCTCCCGCCCCGTCCGCCCTCGCTCCCTCCCCGTCCGCCCTCGCTCCCTCCCCGTCCGCCCCCGCTCCCTCCCCGTCCGCCCTCGCTCCCTCCCCGTCCGCCCTCGCTCCCTCCCCGTCCGCCCTCGCTCCCTCCCCGTCCGCCCTTGCTCCCTCCCCCGTCCGCCCTCGCTCCCGCCCCGTCCGCCCTCGCTCCCTCCCCGTCGGCCCTCGCTCCCTCCCCCTCCGCCCCGTCCGCCCTCGCTCCCACCCCGTCCGCCCTCCCTCCGACCCGTCCGCCCTCGCTCCGACCCGTCCCGCCCTCGCTCCCTCCCCGTCCGCCCTCCGCTCCGCCCCGTCCGCCCTCGCTCCGACCCGTCCGCCCTCGCTCCCTCCCCGTCCGCCCTCGCTCCCACCCCGTCCGCCCTCGCTCCCTCCCCGTCCGCCCACCCTCCCTCCCCTCCGCCCTCGCTCCCTCCCCGTCCGCCCTCGCTCCCTCCCCGTCCGCCCTCGCTCCCTCCCCGTCCGCCCACCCTCCCTCCCCGTCCGCCCTCGCTCCCTCCCCGTCCGCCCTCGCTCCCTCCCCGTCCGCCCTCGCTCCCCACCCCGTCCGCCCTCGCTCCGACACGTCCGCCCTCGCTCCCTCCCCGTCCGCCCTCTCTCCGACCCCGTCCGCCCTCGCTCCCTCCCCGTCCGCCCTCGCTCCCTCCCCGTCCGCCCTCCGCCCCTCCCCCCTCCCCCACCCCGTCCGCCCTCGCTCCCTCCCCCGTCCGCCCTCTCTCCGACCCCGTCCGCCCTCGCTCCCTCCCCGTCCGCCCTCGCTCCCTCCCCCGTCCGCCCTCGCTTCCCTCCCCCGTCCGCCCCCGCTCCCTCCCCGTCCGCCCTCGCTCCCTCCCCGTCCGCCCTCGCTCCCTCCCCGTCCGCCCTCGCTCCCTCCCCGTCCGCCCTCGCTCCCTCCCCGTCCGCCCTCGCTCCCTCCCCGTCCGCCCTCGCTCCCTCCCCGTCCGCCCTCGCTCCGACCCGTCCGCCCTCGCTCCCTCCCCGTCCGCCCTCGCTCCGACCCGTCCGCCCTCGCTCCCTCCCCGTCCGCCCTCGCTCCCTCCCCGTCCGCCCTCGCTCCCTCCCCGTCCGCCCTCGCTCCTCCCCGTCCGCCCTCGCTCCCTCCCCGTCCGCCCTCCCTCCGACCCGTCCGCCCTCGCTCCCTCCCGCCCCGTCCGCCCTCGCTCCCTCCCCGTCCGCCCTCGCTCCCCGCCCCGTCCGCCATCGCTCCCGCCCCGTCCGCCCTCGCTCCCGCCCCGTCCGCCCTCGCTCCCTCCCCGTCCGCCCTCGCTCCCTCCCCGTCCGCCCTCGCTCCCGCCCCGTCCGCCATCGCTCCCGCCCCGTCCGCCCTCGCTCCCTCCCCGTCCGCCCTCGCTCCCTCCCCGTCCGCCCTCGCTCCCTCCCCGTCCGCCCTCGCTCCCGACCCGTCTGCCCTCGCTCCCTCCCCGTCCGCCCTCGCTCCGACCCGTCCGCCCTCGCTCCCTCCCCGTCCGCCCTCGCTCCCCTCCCCGTCCGCCCTCGCTCCCTCCCCGTCCGCCCTCGCTCCCTCCCCGTCCGACCTCCCTCCCTCCCCGTCCGCCCTCCCTCCCAACCCGTCCGCCCTCGCTCCCTCCCCGTCCGCCCTCCCTCCCAACCCGTCCGCCCTCGCTCCTCCCCGTCCGCCCTCGCTCCCTCCCCGTCCGCCCTCGCTCCCACCCCGTCCGCCCTCGCTCCCTCCCCGTCCGCCCTCGCTCCCTCCCCGTCCGCCCTCGCTCCCTCCCCGTCCGCCCTCGCTCCCTCCCCGTCCGCCCTCGCTCACTGCCCGTCCGCCCTCGCTCCCTCCCCGTCCGCCCTCGCTCCCCTCCCCGTCCGCCCTCGCTCCCTCCCCGTCCGCCCTCGCTCCCTCCCCGTCCGCCCTCGCTCCCCTCCCCGTCCGCCCCTCGCTCCCTCCCCGTCCGCCCTCGCTCCCTCCCCGTCCGCCCTCGCTCCCTCCCCGTCCGCCCTCGCTCCCTCCCCGTCCGCCCTCGCTCACTGCCCGTCCGCCCTCGCTCCCGACCCGTCCGCCCTCGCTCCGACCCGTCCGCCCTCGCTCCCTCCCCGTCCGCCCTCGCTCCCTCCCCGTCCGCCCCTCGCTCCCTCCCCGTCCGCCCTCGCTCCCTCCCCGTCCGCCCTCGCTCCCTCCCCGTCCGCACTCGCTCCCTCCCCGTCCCCCCCTCTCTCCCACCCCCGTCCGCCCTCGCTCCCTCCCCGTCCGCCCTCGCTCCCTCCCCGTCCGCCCTCGCTCCGACCCGTCCGCCCTCGCTCCCTCCCCGTTCGCCCTCGCGTCCCTCCCCGTCCGCCCTCGCTCCGCCCCGTCCGCCCTCGCTCCCTCCCCGTCCGCCCTCGCTCCCTCCCCGTCCGCCCTCGCTCCCTCCCCGTCCTCCCTCGCTCCGACCCGTCCGCCCTCGCTCCCACCCCGTCCGCCCTCGCTCCCTCCCCGTCCGCCCTCGCTCCCTCCCCGTCCGCCCTCGCTCCCTCCCCGTCCTCCCCTCGCTCCCTCCCCGTCCGCCCTCGCTCCCTCCCCGTCCGCCCTCGCTCCCTCCCCCTCCGACCCGTCCGCCCTCGCTCCCTCCCCGTCCGCCCTCGCTCCCTCCCCGTCCTCCCTCGCTCCCTCCCCGTCCGCCCTCGCTCCCTCCCCGTCCGCCCTCGCTCCCTCCCCCTCCGAACCGTCCCGCCCTCGCTCCCTCCCCGTCCTCCCTCGCTCCCTCCCCGTCCTCCCTCGCTCCGACCCGTCCGCCCTCCCTCCGACCCGTCCGCCCCCGCTCCGACCCGTCCGCCCTCGCTCCCTCCCCGTCCCGCCCTCCCTCCCTCCCCGTCCGCCCTCCCTCCGACCCGTCCGCCCTCCCTCCGACCCCGTCCGCCCCCCGCTCCGACCCGTCCGCCCTCGCTCCCTCCCCGTCCGCCCTCCCTCCCTCCCCGTCCGCCCTCCCTCCGACCCGTCCGCCCTCGCTCCCTCCCCTTCCGCCCTCGCTCCCACCCCGTCCGCCCCTCGCTCCGACCCGTCCGCCCCTCGCTCCCTCCCCGTCCGCCCTCGCTCCCTCCCCGTCCGCCCTCGCTCCCCACCCCGTCCGACCTCGCTCCCACCCCCGTCCGCCCTCGCTCCGACCCGTCCGCCCTCGCTCCCTCCCCGTCCGCCCTCGCTCCCCACCCCCGTCCGCCCTCGCTCCCTCCCCGTCCGCCCCTCCCTCCCTCCCCGTCCGCCCTCGCTCCCTCCCCGTCCGCCCTCGCTCCCACCCCGTCCGACCTCGCTCCCACCCCGTCCGCCCTCGCTCCCACCCCGTCCGCCCTCGCTCCGACCCGTCCCGCCCTCGCTCCCTCCACATCCGCCCCTCGCTCCCACCCCGGCCGCCCTCGCTCCCTCCCCGTCCGCCCTCGCTCCGACCCGTCCGCCCTCGCTCCCTCCACATCCGCCCTCGCTCCCACCCCGGCCGCCCTCGCTCCCTCCCCGTCCGCCCTCGCTCCCTCCCCGTCCGACCTCTCTCCGACCCCGTCCGCCCTCGCTCCCTCCCCGTCCGCCCTCGCTCCCTCCCCCGTCCGCCCTCGCTCCCTCCCCGTCCGCCCTCGCTCCCTCCCCGTCCGCCCTCGCTCCACTCCCCGTCCGCCCTCGCTCCCTCCCCGTCCGCCCTCGCTCCCACCCCGTCCGCCCTCCGCTCCCACCCCCGTCCGCCCTCGCTCCCTCCCCGTCCGCCCTCGCTCCCACCCCGTCCGCCCTCGCTCCCTCCCCGTCCGCCCTCGCTCCCTCCCCGTCCGCCCTCGCTCCCTCCCCGTCCGCCCTCGCTCCCTCCCCGTCCGCCCTCGCTCCCTCCCCGTCCGCCCTCGCTCCCACCCCGTCCGCCCTCGCTCCCTCCCCGTCCGCCCTCCCTTCCGACCCGTCCGCCCTCGCTCCCTCCCCGTCCGCCCTCCCTCCGACCCGTCCGCCCTCGCTCCCTCCCCGTCCGCCCTCTCTCCCACCCCGTCCGCCCTCGCTCCCTCCCAGTCCGCCCTCCCTCCGACCCGTCCGCCCTCCGCTCCCCGCCCCGTCCGCCCTCCCCTCCGACCCGTCCGCCCCTCGCTCCCTCCCCGTCCGCCCTCTCTCCCACCCCCGTCCGCCCTCGCTCCCTCCCAGTCCGCCCTCCCTCCGACCCGTCTGCCCTCGCTCCCTCCCCGTCCGCCCTCGCTCCGACCCGTCCGCCCCTCGCTCCCTCCCCGTCCGCCCTCGCTCCCTCCCCGTCCGCCCTCGCTCCCCTCCCCGTCCGCCCTCGCTCCCCTCCCCGTCCGCCCTCGCTCCCTCCCGTCCGCCCTCGCTCCCTCCCCGTCCGACCTCCCTCCCTCCCCGTCCGCCCTCTCCCTCCCAACCCGTCCGCCCTCGCTCCCTCCCCGTCCGCCCTCCCCTCCGACCCTCCGTCCGCCCTCGCTCCCTCCCCGTCCGCCCTCGCTCCCTCCCCGTCCGCCCTCGCTCCCTCCCCGTCCGACCTCGCTCCCTCCCCGTCCGCCTCGCTCCCACCCCGTCCGCCCTCGCTCCCTCCCCGTCCGCCTCGCTCCCTCCCCGTCCGCCCTCGCTCCCTCCCCGTCCGCCCTCCGCTCCCTTCCCCGTCCGCCCTCGCTCCCACCCCGTCCGCCCCTCCCTCCCTCCCCGTCCCGCCCTCGCTCCCTCCCCGTCCGCCCCTCGCTCCCTCCCCGTCCGCCCTCGCTCCCTCCCCGTCCGCCCTCGCTCCCTCCCCGTCCGCCCTCGCTCCCTCCCCGTCCGCCCTCGCTCCCCTCCCCGTCCGCCCTCGCTCCCTCCCCGTCCGCCCTCGCTCCCGCCCCGTCCGCCCTCGCTCCCGCCCCGTCCGACCTCCCTCCCTCCCCGTCCGCCCTCGCCTCCCAACCCGTCCGCCCTCGCTCCCTCCCCGTCCGCCCTCGCTCCCTCCCCGTCCGCCCTCGCTCCCCTCCCCGTCCGCCCTCGCTCCCTCCCCGTCCGACCTCCCCTCCCTCCCCGTCCGCCCTCCCTCCCAACCCGTCCGCCCTCGCTCCCTCCCCCGTCCGCCCTCGCTCCCTCCCCGTCCGCCCCCGCTCCCGCTCCCGTCCGCCCTCGCTCCCTCCCCGTCCGCCCTCGCTCCCTCCCCGTCCGCCCTCGCTCCGACCCGTCCGCCCTCGCTCCCGACCCGTCCGCCCTCGCTCCCTCCCCCCGTCCGCCCTCGCTCCCTCCCCGTCCGCCCTCGCTCCCACCCCGTCCGCCCTCGCTCCTCCACCGTCCGCCCTCGCTCCCCTCCCCGTCCGCCCTCGCTCCCTCCCCGTCCGCCCTCGCTCCCTCCCCGTCCGCCCTCGCTCCCTCCCCGTCCCGCCCTCGCTCCCTCCCCGTCCGCCCTCGCTCCCTCCCCCGTCCGCCCTCGCTCCGACCCGTCCGCCCTCGCTCCCCTCCCCCGTCCCGCCCTCGCTCCCTCCCCCGTCCGCCCTCGCTCCCTCCCCGTCCGCCCTCGCTCCCTCCCCGTCCGCCCTCGCTCCCGCCCCGTCCGCCCTCGTTCCCACCCCGTCGGCCCCTCGCTCTCTCCCCGTCCGCCCTCCCTCCCTCCCCGTCCGCCCTCGCTCCCTCCCCGTCCGCCCCTCGCTCCCTCCCCCGTCCGCCCTCGCTCCCTCCCCGTCGGCCCTCGCTCCCTCCCCCTCCGACCCGTCGGCCCCTCGCTCCGACCCGTCCGCCTTCGCTCCCTCCCCGTCCGCCCTCCGCTCCCTCCCCGTCCGCCCTCGCTCCCTCCCCGTCCGCCCTCGCTCCCTTCCCCGTCCGCCCTCGCTCCCTCCCCGTCCGCCCTCGCTCCCTCCCCGTCCGCCCTCGCTCCCTCCCCGTCCGCCCTCGCTCCCTCCCCCGTCCGCCCTCGCTCCCACCCCGTCCGCCCTCGCTCCCGCCCCGTCCCCCGCCTCGCTCCCCTCCCCGTCCGCCCTCGCTCCCTCCCCGTCCGCCCTCGCTCCCTCCCCGTCCGCCCTCGCTCCGACCCGTCCGCCCCTCGCTCCCTCCCCGTCCGCCCCTCGCTCCCTCCCCGTCCGCCCTCGCTCCCTCCCCGTCCGCCCCTCGCTCCCACCCCGTCCGCCCTCGCTCCCTCCCCGTCCGCCCTCTGTCCCACCCCCGTCCGCCCTCGCTCCCCTCCCCGTCCGCCCTCGCTCCCTCCCCGTCCGCCCTCGCTCCCTCCCCGTCCGCCCTCGCTCCCGCCCCGTCCGCCCTCGTTCCCACCCCGTCGGCCCTCGCTCCCTCCCCCCTCCGAACCCCGTCGGCCCTCGCTCCCTCCCCGTCCGCCCTCCCTCCCTCCCCGTCCGCCCTCGCTCACCCTCCCCGTCCGCCCCTCGCTCCCTCCCCGTCCGCCCCTCGCTCCCCGCCCCGTCCGCCCTCGTTCCCACCCCGTCCGCCCTCGCTCCCTCCCCGTCCGCCCTCCCTCCTCCCCGTCCGCCCTCGCTCCCTCCCCGTCCGCCCTCGCTCCCTCCGCCCGTCCGCCCTCGCTCCGACCCGTCCGCCCTCGCTCCCTCCCCGTCCGCCCTCGCTCCCCTCCCCGTCCCGCCCCTCGCTCCCCTCCCCGTCCGCCCTCGCTCCCTCCCCGTCCGCCCTCGCTCCCACCCGTCCGCCCTCGCTCCCTCCCCGTCCGCCCTCGCTCCCACCCCGTCCCCCCCGCCCCCGCCTCGCTCCCCGCCCCGTCCGCCCTCGCTCCGACCCGTCCGCCCTCGCTCCCTCCCCGTCCGCCCCTCGCTCCCTCCCCGTCCGCCCTCGCTCCCTCCCCGTCCGCCCTCGCTCCCTCCCCGTCCGCCCTCGCTCCCTCCCCGTCCGCCCTCGCTCCCTCCCCCCCGTCCGCCCTCGCTCCGACCCGTCCGCCCTCGCTCCCTCCCCGTCCGCCCTCGCTCCCTCCCCGTCCGCCCCCCGCTCCCTCCCCGTCCGCCCTCGCTCCCGTCCCCGTCCGCCCTCGCTCCCTCCCCGTCCGCCCTCGCTCCCTCCCCGTCCGCCCTCGCTCCCTCCCCGTCCGCCCTCGCTCCCTCCCCGTCCGCCCTCGCTCCCTCCCCGTCCGCCCTCGCTCCCTCCCCGTCCGCCCCTCGCTCCGACCCGTCCGCCCTCGCTCCCTCCTCGTCCGCCCTCGCTCCCTCCCCGTCCGCCCTCGCTCCCTCCCCGTCCGCCCCTCGCTCCCTCCCCGTCCGCCCTCGCTCCCTCCCCGTCCGCCCTCGCTCCGACCCGTCCGCTCTCGCTCCCTCCCCGTCCGCCCTCGCTCCCTCCCCGTCCGCCCTCGCTCCCTCCCCCGTCCGCCCTCGCTCCGACCCGTCCGCCCTCGCTCCCTCCCCGTCCGCCCTCGCTCCCTCCCCGTCCGCCCTCGCTCCCTCCCCGTCCGCCCTCGCTCCCCTCCCCGTCCGCCCTCGCTCCGCCCCGTCCGCCCTCGCTCCCCTCCCCGTCCGCCCTCGCTCCCTCCCCGTCCGCCCTCGCTCCGACCCGTCCGCCCTCGCTCCCTCCCCGTCCGCCCTCGCTCCCTCCCCGTCCGCCCTCGCTCCGCCCCGTCCGCCCTCGCTCCCTCCCCGTCCGCCCTCGCTCCCACCCCCGTCCGCCCTCGCTCCCTCCCCCGTCCGCCCTCGCTCCCTCCCCGTCCGCCCTCGCTCCCTCCCCGTCCGCCCTCGCTCCCTCCCCGTCCGCCCTCGCTCCGACCCGTCCGCCCTCGCTCCCTCCCCGTCCGCCCTCGCTCCCTCCCCGTCCGCCCTCGCTCCCACCCCGTCCGCCCTCGCGCCCACGCCGTCCGCCCTCGCTCCCTCCCCGTCCGCCCTCGCTCCCTCCCCGTCCGCCCTCGCTCCCACCCCGTCCGCCCTCGCTCCCTCCCCGTCCGCCCTCGCTCCCACCCCGTCCGCCCTCGCTCCCTCCCCGTCCGCCCTCGCTCCCACCCCGTCCGCCCTCGCTCCCTCCCCGTCCGCCCTCGCTCCCACCCCGTCCGCCCTCGCTCCCTCCCCGTCCGCCCTCGCTCCGACCCGTCCGCCCTCGCTCCGGCCCCGTCCGCCCTCGCTCCCTCCCCGTCCGCCCTCGCTCCCTCCCCCGTCCGCCCCTCCGCTCCCTCCCCGTCCGCCCTCGCTCCCACCCCGTCCGCCCTCGCTCCCTCCCCGTCCGCCCTCGCTCCGACCCGTCCGCCCTCGCTCCGGCCCCGTCCGCCCTCGCTCCCTCCCCGTCCGCCCTCGCTCCTCCCGTCCGCCCTCGCTCCCCTCCCCGTCCGCCCTCGCTCCCTCCCCGTCCGCCCTCGCTCCCTCCCCGTCCGCCTCGCTCCCACCCCGTCCGCCCTCTCTCCGACCCGTCCGCCCTCGCTCCCTCCCGTCCGCCCTCGCTCCCACCCCCGTCCGCCCTCGCTCCGACCCGTCCGCCCTCGCTCCCTCCCCGTCACGCCCTCGCTCCCACCCCGTCCGCCCTCCCTCCGACCCGTCCGCCCTCGCTCCCTCCCCGTCCGCCCTCGCTCCCACCCCGTCCGCCCTCCCTCCGACCCGTCCGCCCTCGCTCCGAACCGTCCGCCCTCGCTCCCTCCCCGTCCGCCCTCGCTCCCTCCCCGTCCGCCCCTCGCTCCCTCCCCGTCCGCCCTCGCTCCCTCCCCGTCCTCCCTCGCTCCCTCCCCGTCCGCCCTCGCTCCCTCCCCGTCCGCCCCTCGCTCCCTCCCCGTCCGCCCTCGCTCCCTCCCCGTCCGCCCTCGCTCCGACCCGTCCGCCCTCTCTCCCACCCCGTCCGCCCTCGCTCCTCCCCTCCCCGTCCGCCCTCGCTCCCTCCCCGTCCGCCCTCGCTCACTCCCCGTCCGCCCTCGCTCCCCTCCCCGTCCGCCCTCGCTCCCTCCCCGTCCGCCCTCGCTCCCTCCCCGTCCGCCCTCGCTCCCTCCCCGTCCGACCCCGCTCCCTCCCCGTCCGCCCTCGCTCCCTCCCCGTCCGCCCTCGCTCCCTCCCCGTCCGCCCTCGCTCCCTCCCCGTCCGCCCTCGCTCCCTCCCCGTCCGCCCTCGCTCCCTCCCCGTCCGCCCTCGCTCACTCCCCGTCCGCCCTCGCTCCGACCCGTCCGCCCTCGCTCCCTCCCCGTCCGCCCTCGCTCCCTCCCCGTCCGCCCTCGCTCCCTCCCCGTCCGCCCTCGCTCCCACCCCGTCCGCCCTCGCTCGACCCGTCCGCCCTCGCTCCCTCCCCGTCCGCCCTCGCTCCCCTCCCCGTCCGCCCTCGCTCCCGACCCCGTCCGCCCTCGCTCCCTCCCCGTCCGCCCCTCGCTCCCTCCCCGTCCGCCCTCGCTCCCACCCCGTCCGCCCTCGCTCCCTCCCCGTCCGCCCTCGCTCCCTCCCCGTCCGCCCTCCCTCCCTCCCCGTCCGCCCTCGCTCCCTCCCCGTCCGCCCTCGCTCCCTCCCCGTCCGCCCTCGCTCCCCTCCACGTCCGCCCTCGCTCCTCCCCGTCCCGCCCTCGCTCCCTCCCCGTCCGCCCTCGCTCCGACCCGTCCGCCCTCGCTCCCTCCCCGTCCGCCCTCGCTCCCGCCCCGTCCGCCCTCGCTCCCTCCCCGTCCGCCCTCGCTCCCTCCCCGTCCGCCCTCGCTCCCTCCCCGTCCGCCCTCGCTCCCCTCCCCGTCCGCCCTCTCTCCCTCCCCGTCCGCCCTCGCTCCGACCCGTCCGCCCTCGCTCCCTCCCCGTCCGCCCTCGCTCCCGACCCGTCCGCCCCCCCGTCCGCCCTCGCTCCCTCCCCGTCCCGCCCTCGCTCCCTCCCCGTCCGCCCTCGCTCCCTCCCCGTCCGCCCTCGCTCCCTCCCCGTCCGCCCTCGCTCCCTCCCCGTCCGCCCTCGCTCCGACCCCGTCCGCCCTCGCTCCCTCCCCGTCCGCCCTCGCTCCGACCCGTCCGCCCCCCGCTCCCTCCCCGTCCGCCCTCGCTCCCGCCCCGTCCGCCCTCGCTCCGACCCGTCCGCCCTCGCTCCCTCCCCGTCCGCCCTCCGCTCCGACCCGTCCGCCCCCGCTCCCTCCCCGTCCGCCCTCGCTCCGACCCGTCCCGCCCCCGCTCCCTCCCCGTCCGCCCTCGCTCCGACCCCGTCCGCTCTCGCTCCCTCCCCGTCCGCTCTCGCTCCCTCCCCGTCCGCCCTCGCTCCCTCCCCGTCCGCCCTCGCTCCCTCCCCGTCCGCCCTCGCTCACGCCCCGTCCGCCCTCGCTCCCTCCCCGTCCGCCCTCGCTCCCTCCCCGTCCGCCCTCGCTCCCACCCCGTCCGCCCTCGCTCCCTCCCCGTCCGCCCTCGCTCCCACCCCGTCCGCCCTCGCTCCCTCCCCGTCCGCCCTCGCTCCCTCCCCGTCCGCCCTCGCTCACGCCCCGTCCGCCCTCGCTCCCTCCCCGTCCGCCCTCGCTCCGACCCGTCCGCTCTCGCTCCCTCCCCGTCCGCCCTCGCTCCCTCCCCGGTCCGCTCTCGCTCCCTCCCCGTCCGCCCTCGCTCCCTCCCCGTCCGCCCTCGCTCCCCGCCCCGTCCGCCCTCGCTCCCCTCCCCGTCCGCCCTCGCTCCCTCCCCGTCCGCCCTCGCTCCCTCCCCGTCCGCCCTCGCTCCCTCCCCGTCCGCCCTCCGCTCCCTCCCCGTCCGCCCTCGCTCCGACCCGTCCGCCCTCGCTTCCCTCCCCGTCCGCCCTCGCTCCCTCCCCGTCCGCCCTCGCTCCGCCCCGTCCGCCCTCGCTCCGCCCCGTCCGCCCTCGCTCCCTCCCCGTCCGCCCCTCGCTCCCTCCCCCGTCCGCCCTCGCTCCCCTCCCCGTCCGCCCTCGCTCCCTCCCCGTCCGCCCTCGCTCCCTCCCCGTCCGCCCTCCTCGCTCCCTCCCCGTCCGCCCTCGCTCCCTCCCCGTCCGCACTCGCTCCCTCCCCGTCCGCCCTCGCTCCCACCCCCGTCCGCCCTCGCTCCCTCCCCGTCCCGCCCTCGCTTCCGACCCGTCCGCCCTCGCTCCCTCCCCGTCCGCCCTCGCTCCCTCCCCGTCCGCCCTCGCTCCCTCCCCGTCCCCGCCCTCGCTCCGACCCGTCCGCCCTGGCTCCCCTCCCCGTCCGCCCTCGCTCCGCCCCGTCCGCCCTCGCTCCCTCCCCGTCCGCCCTCGCTCCGACCCGTCCGCCCTCGCTCCCTCCCCGTCCGCCCTCGCTCCCACCCCGTCCGCCCTCGCTCCGACCCGTCCGCCCTCGCTCCGACCCGTCCGCCCTCGCTCCCCTCCCCGTCCGCCCTCGGTCCCTCCCCCGTCCGCCCTCGGTCCCTCCCCGTCCGCCCTCGCTCCCACCCCGTCCCGCCCTCGCGCCCACGCCGTCCCGCCCTCGCTCCCCTCCCCGTCCGCCCTCTCTCCCACCCCGTCCGCCCTCGCTCCCACCCCGTCCGCCCTCGCTCCCTCCCCGTCCGCCCTCGCTCCCTCCCCGTCCGCCCTCGCTCCCTCCCCGTCCGCCCTCGCTCCCTCCCCGTCCGCCCTCGCTCCCACCCCGTCCGCCCTCGCTCCCTCCCCGTCCGCCCTCGCTCCCCTCCCCCGTCCGCCCTCGCTCCCCTCCCCGTCCGCCCTCGCTCCCCCCCGTCCGCCCTCGCTCCCCCCCGTCCGCCCTCGCTCCCTCCCCGTCCGCCCTCGCTCCGACCCGTCCGCCCTCGCTCCCTCCCCGTCCGCCCTCGCTCCCTCCCCGTCCGCCCTCGCTCCCACCCGTCCGCCCTCGCTCCCTCCCCCGTCCGCCCTCGCTCCCTCCCCGTCCGCCCTCGCTCCCACCCCGTCCGCCCTCGCTCCCTCCCCGTCCGCCCTCGCTCCCTCCCCGTCCGCCCCTCGCTCCGACCCGTCGCCCTCGCTCCCTCCCCGTCCGCCCCTCGCTCCCACCCGTCCGCCCTCGCTCCCTCCCGTCCGCCCTCGCTCCCTCCCGGTCCGCTCTCGCTCCCTCCCCGTCCGCCCTCGCTCCCTCCCCCGGTCCGCCCTCGCTCCCTCCCCGGTCCCGCCCTCGCTCCCTCCCCGTCCGCCCTCGCTCCCCCCCCCGTCCGCCCTCCGCTCCCGACCCGTCCGCCCCTCGCTCCCTCCCCGTCCGCCCTCGCTCCCCTCCCCGTCCGCCCTCAGCTCCGCCCCGTCCGCCCTCGCTCCGCCCCGTCCGCCCTCGCTCCCTCCCCGTCCGCCCTCGCTCCCTCCCCGTCCGCCCTA
>NW_027140037.1:0-67265 GCF_035084215.1 Heptranchias perlo | reverse complement strand
TCCTCCCTCCCCCGCCCCCCCTCCCCTCACTCCCTCCCTCCCCCCCTCGCCCCCCCTCCCCTCACTCCCTCCCTCCCCCCCTCGCCCCCCTCCCCTCACTCCCTCCCTCGCCCCCCCTTCCCTCGCCCCCCCTCCCCTCGCTCCCTCCCTCCCCGCCCCCTCCCTCCCCTCGCTCCCTCCCTCCCCTCGCTCCCCTCCCTCCCCTCGCTCCCCTTCCTCCCCCGCCCCCCTTCCTCCCTCCCCCGCCCCCCGCCCCCCTCCCCCCTCCCTCCCCCTCCCCCCTCCCCCCTCCCTCCCCCCTCCCCCCTCCCTCCCCCGCCCCCTCCCTCCCCCGCCCCCCTCCCTCCCCCGCCCCCCTCCCTCCCCTCACTCCCTCACTCACCGAGCAGCAGGCATTCGCCCGCTCCACCTTGGTTAACTCCTTCAGGTTCGTGTCGAACACGTTCATCTTCTCCACCAGGCAGCACAGGGCCGTCTCCGTCGCCTCTCCCACCTTCTCGAACGCTCCCTTCACCTGGCGGGAGGGCAAAGGGCAGGTCAGGGCTCAGAGACCACAGGTCCCGCACTAAACTCTCCGCCCACGCTGGCTCGGAAACTCAGCCCGACGGCAGACTCTGACCTTTCAACCTCGGGAAACCTGGGGTCAACCCTGGCCCCACTCACCTTTCACCCTCTGGGGGCCTGGGGAGGTGCAAACCTTGCCCCAGACACTGACCTTTCACCTTTTCGGAACAGGAGGAGGCCATTCAGCCCCTCGTGCCTGCTCCGCCATTCGATAAGATCATGGCTGATCTGTGATCTAACTCCATATACCTGCCTTTGGCCCATATCCCTTAATACCTTTGGTTGACAAAAAGCTATCTATCTCACATTTAAATTGAGCAATTGAGCTAGTATCAATTGCCGTTTGCGGAAGAGAGTTCCAAACTTCTACCACCCTTTGTGTGTAGAAATGTTTTCTAATCTCACTCCTGAAAGGTCTGGCTCTAATTTTTAGACGGTGCCCCCGACTCCTAGAATCCCCAACCAGCGGAAATAGTTTCTCTCTATCCACCCTATCCGTTCCCCTTAATATCTTATAAACTTCGATCAGATCACCCCATAACCTTTGAAACTCCAGAGAATACAACCCCAATTTGTGTAATCTCTCCTCGTAACTTAACCCTTGAAGTCCAGGTATCATTCTAGTAAACCTACGCTGCACTCCCTCCAAGGCCAATATGTCCTTCCGAAGGTGCGGTGCCCAGAACTGCTCACAGTACTCCAGGTGTGGTCTAACCAGGGTTTTGTATAGCTGCAGCATAACTTCTGCCCCCTTGTACTCCAGTCCTCCAGATATAAAGGCCAGCGTTCCATTAGCCTTATTGATTATTTTCTGCACCTGTTCATGACACTTCAATGATCGATGTACCTGAACCCCTAAGTCCCTTTGGACATCCACTGTTTTTAACTTTTTACCATTTAGAAAGTACCCTGTTCTATCCTTTTTTGATCCGAAGTGGATGATCTCACATTTGTCTACATTGAATTCCATTTGCCACAGTTTTGCCCATTCACCTAATCTATCAATATCACTTTGTAATTTTATGTTTTCATCCACACTGCTTACAATGCCACCAATGTTTGTGTCATCGGCAAACTTAGATGTGAGACTTTCTGTGCCTTCATCTAAGTCGTTAATAAATATTGTGAATAATTGAGGCCCCAAGACAGATCCCTGTGGGACTCCACTAGTCACATCCTGCCAATGTGAGTACCTTCCCATTATCCCTACTCTCTGTCACCTTTCGCTCAGCCAACTTCCTAACCAAGTCCGTACTTTTCCCTCGATTCCATGGGCTTCTATCTTAGCTAACAGTCTCTTATGTGGGACCTTATCAAATGCCTTCTGGAAGTCCATATAAATAACATCCATTGACATTCCCCTGACCACTACTTTAGTCACCTCTTCAAAAAATTCAATCAGGTTTGTCAGGCACGACCTACCTTTCACAAATCCATGCTGGCTCTCTCTGATTAACTGAAAATTCGAGGTGTTCGACTGAACCCTATCCTTAATTATAGACTCCAGCATTTCCCCCACAACAGATGTGAGGCTAACTGGTCTATAATTCCCTGGTTTCCCTCTCTCTCCTTTCTTAAAAAGCGGAGTGACATGTGCAATTTCCCAATCTAGAGGGACAGTTCTTGAATCTTCTGGGAACCTGGGGGGGGGGGGGGGGTCAAACCCAGCCCCAGACAGACGGGATGAAGGGCTCATCTCTCTGATCATGTAGTCACTCACTTTGTCGAGACACAGGTCAGTGACTCGAGACCCCCCTGACAGAGGGGGAACGGCAGGGCATTGGGAGGGGAGCAGAGCTGGAGACCACTCTGTGAGGGGAGTGGGTGAGATCCCCCCTCCTCGAGGCAGTGGCTGGTTTGAGTGGAGCCTCCCATGGTCTGAAAGAGAGGTCACTGCTCAGTCACAAGCTCTCACCTCGTTATAATCCAGCGACGAGTCGTTACACAGAGCACAGATCGTTGCCAGTTCCACTAGACCGTCGTACTGCCCACAGCGAACTGCACTGCCATTTCGCAATCTGTTCAACAACAAAATAAACTCAGCACAGGACAGTCATTAACACTGGTGGTGAAATCAGGGTTCAGGGTAGAGACCAGGGAAGTCCTGGACCACAGACACATCCCTCAACCCAGAGTCCCTGTACAGTCTCCCCTATCATAGATTCGCCCCACACCCATATAATCTCCCCTATCATGGACTCACCCCACCCATATAATCTCCCCCACAGTCCCTGTACACACTCCCCGCACCCATAATCATCTCCCCCACAGTCCCTGTACACTCTCCCCGCGCCCATAATAATCTCCCCCACAGTCCCTGTACACTCTCCCCTATCAGACTCTCCCCACACCCATAATAATCTCCCCACACCCATAATAATCTCCCCTATCATAGACTCTCCCCACCCATATAATCTCCCCCACAGTCCCTGTACACTCTCCCCTATCAGACTCTCCCCACACCCATAATAATCTCCCCACACCCATAATAATCTCCCCCCACCCATAATAATCTCCCCTATCATAGACTCTCCCCACCCATATAATCTCCCCCACAGTCCCTGTACACTCTCCCCGCACCCATAATCATCTCCCCCACAGTCCCTGTACACACTCCCCGCACCCATAATCATCTCCCCCACACCCATAACAATCTCCCCCACAGTCCCTGTACACTCTCCCCGCACCCATAATCATCTCCCCCACAGTCCCTGTACACACTCCCCGCACCCATAATCATCTCCCCCACACCCATAACAATCTCCCCCACAGTCCCTGTACACTCTCCCCGCGCCCATAATCATCTCCCCCACAGTCCGTGTACACTCTCCCCGCACCCATATAATCTCCCCCACAGTCCGTGTACACTCTCCCCGCACCCATATAATCTCCCCCACAGTCCGTGTACACTCTCCCCGCACCCATATAATCTCCCCCACAGTCCCTGTACACTCTCCCCGCGCCCATAATAATCTCCCCCACAGTCCCTGTACACTCTCCCCGCACCCATATAATCTCCCCCACAGTCCCTGTACACTCTCCCCGCGCCCATATAATCTCCCCCACAGTCCGTGTACACTCTCCCCGCACCCATATAATCTCCCCCACAGTCCGTGTACACTCTCCCCGCACCCATATAATCTCCCCCACAGTCCCTGTACACTCTCCCCGCACCCATAATCATCTCCCCCACAGTCCCTGTACACACTCCCCGCACCCATATAATCTCCCCCACAGTCCGTGTACACTCTCCCCGCACCCATATAATCTCCCCCACAGTCCCTGTACACACTCCCTGCACCCATATAATCTCCCCCACAGTCCGTGTACACACTCCCCGCACCCATATAATCTCCCCCACAGTCCGTGTACACTCTCCCCGCACCCATATAATCTCCCCCACAGTCCGTGTACACTCTCCCCGCACCCATATAATCTCCCCCACAGTCCCTGTACACTCTCCCCGCACCCATAATCATCTCCCCCACAGTCCGTGTACACTCTCCCCGCACCCATATAATCTCCCCCACAGTCCGTGTACACTCTCCCCGCACCCATATAATCTCCCCCACAGTCCGTGTACACACTCCCTGCACCCATATAATCTCCCCCACAGTCCGTGTACACTCTCCCCGCACCCATATAATCTCCCCCACAGTCCGTGTACACTCTCCCCGCACCCATATAATCTCCCCCACAGTCCCTGTACACTCTCCCCGCACCCATATAATCTCCCCCACAGTCCCTGTACACACTCCCCGCACCCATATAATCTCCCCCACAGTCCCTGTACACTCTCCCCGCGCCCATATAATCTCCCCCACAGTCCGTGTACACTCTCCCCGCACCCATATAATCTCCCCCACAGTCCGTGTACACTCTCCCCGCACCCATATAATCTCCCCCACAGTCCCTGTACACTCTCCACGCACCCATATAATCTCCCCCACAGTCCCTGTACACACTCCCTGCACCCATATAATCTCCCCCACAGTCCCTGTACACACTCCCCGCGCCCATAATCATCTCCCCCACAGTCCCTGTACACTCTCCCCGCACCCATATAATCTCCCCCACAGTCCCTGTACACTCTCCCCGCACCCATATAATCTCCCCCACAGTCCGTGTACACTCTCCCCGCGCCCATATAATCTCCCCCACAGTCCCTGTACACTCTCCACGCACCCATATAATCTCCCCCACAGTCCGTGTACACACTCCCCGCACCCATATAATCTCCCCCACAGTCCCTGTACACTCTCCCCGCACCCATATAATCTCCCCCACAGTCCCTGTACACTCTCCCCGCACCCATATAATCTCCCCCACAGTCCGTGTACACACTCCCCGCACCCATATAATCTCCCCCACAGTCCCTGTACACTCTCCCCGCGCCCATATAATCTCCCCCACAGTCCCTGTACACTCTCCCCGCGCCCATATAATCTCCCCCACAGTCCCTGTACACTCTCCCCGCACCCATATAATCTCCCCCACAGTCCCTGTACACTCTCCCCGCACCCATATAATCTCCCCCACAGTCCGTGTACACTCTCCCCGCGCCCATAATCATCTCCCCCACAGTCCCTGTACACTCTCCCCGCGCCCATAATAATCTCCCCCACAGTCCGTGTACACTCTCCCCGCGCCCATAATCATCTCCCCCACAGTCCCTGTACACTCTCCCCGCACCCATATAATCTCCCCCACAGTCCGTGTACACTCTCCCCGCGCCCATATAATCTCCCCCACAGTCCCTGTACACTCTCCCCGCACCCATATAATCTCCCCCACAGTCCGTGTACACTCTCCCCGCACCCATATAATCTCCCCCACAGTCCCTGTACACTCTCCCCGCACCCATATAATCTCCCCCACAGTCCCTGTACACACTCCCTGCACCCATATAATCTCCCCCACAGTCCCTGTACACTCTCCCCGCACCCATATAATCTCCCCCACAGTCCCTGTACACTCTCCCCGCACCCATATAATCTCCCCCACAGTCCCTGTACACACTCCCCGCACCCATATAATCTCCCCCACAGTCCGTGTACACTCTCCCCGCACCCATATAATCTCCCCCACAGTCCGTGTACACTCTCCCCGCGCCCATAATCATCTCCCCCACAGTCCCTGTACACTCTCCCCGCACCCATATAATCTCCCCCACAGTCCGTGTACACACTCCCTGCACCCATATAATCTCCCCCACAGTCCGTGTACACTCTCCCCGCACCCATATAATCTCCCCCACAGTCCGTGTACACTCTCCCCGCACCCATATAATCTCCCCCACAGTCCCTGTACACTCTCCCCGCACCCATATAATCTCCCCCACAGTCCCTGTACACACTCCCCGCACCCATATAATCTCCCCCACAGTCCCTGTACACTCTCCCCGCGCCCATATAATCTCCCCCACAGTCCGTGTACACTCTCCCCGCACCCATATAATCTCCCCCACAGTCCGTGTACACTCTCCCCGCACCCATATAATCTCCCCCACAGTCCCTGTACACTCTCCACGCACCCATATAATCTCCCCCACAGTCCCTGTACACACTCCCTGCACCCATATAATCTCCCCCACAGTCCCTGTACACACTCCCCGCGCCCATAATCATCTCCCCCACAGTCCCTGTACACTCTCCCCGCACCCATATAATCTCCCCCACAGTCCCTGTACACTCTCCCCGCACCCATATAATCTCCCCCACAGTCCGTGTACACTCTCCCCGCACCCATATAATCTCCCCCACAGTCCGTGTACACACTCCCCGCACCCATATAATCTCCCCCACAGTCCCTGTACACTCTCCCCGCACCCATATAATCTCCCCCACAGTCCCTGTACACTCTCCCCGCACCCATATAATCTCCCCCACAGTCCGTGTACACACTCCCCGCACCCATATAATCTCCCCCACAGTCCCTGTACACTCTCCCCGCGCCCATATAATCTCCCCCACAGTCCCTGTACACTCTCCCCGCGCCCATATAATCTCCCCCACAGTCCCTGTACACTCTCCCCGCACCCATATAATCTCCCCCACAGTCCCTGTACACTCTCCCCGCACCCATATAATCTCCCCCACAGTCCGTGTACACTCTCCCCGCGCCCATAATCATCTCCCCCACAGTCCCTGTACACTCTCCCCGCGCCCATAATAATCTCCCCCACAGTCCGTGTACACTCTCCCCGCGCCCATAATCATCTCCCCCACAGTCCCTGTACACTCTCCCCGCACCCATATAATCTCCCCCACAGTCCGTGTACACTCTCCCCGCGCCCATATAATCTCCCCCACAGTCCCTGTACACTCTCCCCGCACCCATATAATCTCCCCCACAGTCCGTGTACACTCTCCCCGCACCCATATAATCTCCCCCACAGTCCCTGTACACTCTCCCCGCACCCATATAATCTCCCCCACAGTCCCTGTACACACTCCCTGCACCCATATAATCTCCCCCACAGTCCCTGTACACTCTCCCCGCACCCATATAATCTCCCCCACAGTCCCTGTACACTCTCCCCGCACCCATATAATCTCCCCCACAGTCCGTGTACACACTCCCCGCACCCATATAATCTCCCCCACAGTCCCTGTACACTCTCCCCGCACCCATATAATCTCCCCCACAGTCCCTGTACACTCTCCCCGCACCCATATAATCTCCCCCACAGTCCCTGTACACACTCCCCGCACCCATATAATCTCCCCCACAGTCCGTGTACACTCTCCCCGCACCCATATAATCTCCCCCACAGTCCCTGTACACTCTCCCCGCACCCATATAATCTCCCCCACAGTCCCTGTACACTCTCCCCGCACCCATATAATCTCCCCCACAGTCCCTGTACACTCTCCCCGCACCCATATAATCTCCCCCACAGTCCCTGTACACTCTCCCCGCACCCATATAATCTCCCCCACAGTCCGTGTACACTCTCCCCGCACCCATATAATCTCCCCCACAGTCCGTGTACACTCTCCCCGCACCCATATAATCTCCCCCACAGTCCGTGTACACTCTCCCCGCACCCATAATAATCTCCCCCACAGTCCGTGTACACTCTCCCCGCGCCCATATAATCTCCCCCACAGTCCCTGTACACACTCCCCGCACCCATATAATCTCCCCCACAGTCCCTGTACACTCTCCCCGCACCCATATAATCTCCCCCACAGTCCCTGTACACACTCCCCGCACCCATATAATCTCCCCCACAGTCCCTGTACACACTCCCCGCACCCATATAATCTCCCCCACAGTCTGTGTACACTCTCCCCGCACCCATATAATCTCCCCCACAGTCCCTGTACACTCTCCCCGCACCCATATAATCTCCCCCACAGTCCCTGTACACACTCCCCGCACCCATATAATCTCCCCCACAGTCCCTGTACACTCTCCCCGCACCCATATAATCTCCCCCACAGTCCCTGTACACTCTCCCCGCACCCATATAATCTCCCCCACAGTCCGTGTACACTCTCCCCGCACCCATATAATCTCCCCCACAGTCCCTGTACACTCTCCCCGCACCCATATAATCTCCCCCACAGTCCCTGTACACTCTCCCCGCACCCATATAATCTCCCCCACAGTCCCTGTACACTCTCCCCGCACCCATATAATCTCCCCCACAGTCCGTGTACACTCTCCCCGCACCCATATAATCTCCCCCACAGTCCCTGTACACTCTCCCCGCGCCCATCATAATCTCCCCCACAGTCCCTGTACACTCTCCCTGCACCCATATAATCTCCCCCACAGTCCGTGTACACTCTCCCCGCACCCATATAATCTCCCCCACAGTCCCTGTACACACTCCCTGCACCCATATAATCTCCCCCACAGTCCCTGTACACTCTCCCCGCACCCATATAATCTCCCCCACAGTCCGTGTACACTCTCCCCGCACCCATATAGTCTCCCCCACAGTCCCTGTACACTCTCCCCGCACCCATATAATCTCCCCCACAGTCCCTGTACACTCTCCCCGCACCCATATAATCTCCCCCACAGTCCGTGTACACTCTCCCCGCACCCATATAATCTCCCCCACAGTCCCTGTACACTCTCCCCGCACCCATATAATCTCCCCCACAGTCCGTGTACACTCTCCCCGCACCCATATAATCTCCCCCACAGTCCCTGTACACTCTCCCCGCACCCATATAATCTCCCCCACAGTCCCTGTACACTCTCCCCGCACCCATATAATCTCCCCCACAGTCCATGTACACTCTCCCCTATCACAGACTCTCCCCACCCATTCAATCTCCTCCCACAGTCCATGTACACTCTCCCCTATCACAGACTCTCCCCACCCATTCAATCTCCTCCCACAGCCCCTGTACACTCTCCCCTATCGTAGACTCTACCCACCCATTCAATCTCCTCCCACAGCCCCTGTACACTCTCCCCTATCATGGAATCTACCCACCACTGAATCTCCTTCCACCCCCAGTGACAGACCTACGTCTGACAGTACGTCATGCACAGAGCAGCTCAAAACAATTCCTCTCTCCCTGAGCAGAGCCCAACTTTGGAAGGGCAGGATGTAACACTGGGCGTTTCCCTGTAGGTTTGGAGAAAGATTTCACTCCCCTCCTGTTGTTACTGTGATTACAGCGAGGTGCCCCGGACGCCAACCCCCACCCACCAACCCCCCCGACATCCCTTGTTACTCACACTTCACCCTCGGGTGCGTAGGTGGATCCCGTGATAGTGAACTCGTTCAGTGTGCTGCGGTCGCCATCCAGTTTATCCACAATGAACATCTGGGAAGGGGAGAGGGAGTGTTCGTTATTGGGAGTGCGTCACTCGCAAGTAGCAGGGGAAGGAGAGCAGCCCGCTCTCTCTCTCTCCCTCCCTCCCTCCAAAGTCACCGGCTAAAGCCGGGCATGTGGGCACACCAGGCACCCATTTGACACACAACTTCTGGGTATAATGCCTCATCAGGAGATTCCATCAATTGGAGCCCCACTTCCAGGACCAATCGTACCCTCAGCTGGTGTCCCAGAGCACATCTCTGTGCAAAAGGTCTCTGGACAGTGATCGGGAGCAGGAACCCTGGCTGATTTCCCCTCTCTCTCTAACCCAGGGGTCACTGGACAGTGATCAGGAGCAGGAACCCTGGCTGATTTCCCCCTCTCTCCAACCCAGGGGTCACTGGACAGTGATCAGGAGCAGGAACCCTGGTTGATTTCCCCTCTCTCTAACCCAGGGGTCACTGGACAGTGATCAGGAGCAGGAACCCTGGCTGATTTCCCCTCTCTCTCTAACCCAGGGGTCACTGGACAGTGATCGGGAGCAGGAACCCTGGCTGATTTCCCCCTCTCTCTAACCCAGGGGTCACTGGACAGTGATCGGGAGCAGGAACCCTGGCTGATTTCCTTCTCTCTCTAACCCAGGGGTCACTGGACAGTGATCGGGAGCAGGAACCCTGGCTGATTTCCCCTCTCTCTCTAACCCAGGGGTCACTGGACAGTGATCGGGAGCAGGAACCCTGGCTGATTTCCTTCTCTCTCTAACCCAGGGGTCACTGGACAGTGATCGGGAGCAGGAACCCTGGCTGATTTCCCCCTCTCTCTAACCCAGGGGTCACTGGACAGTGATCGGGAGCAGGAACCCTGGCTGATTTCCTTCTCTCTCTAACTCAGGGGTCACTGGACAGTGATCAGGAGCAGGAACCCTGGCTGATTTCCCCCTCTCTCTAACCCAGGGGTCACTGGACAGTGATCAGGAGCAGGAACCCTGGCTGATTTCCCCCTCTCTCTAACCCAGGGGTCACTGGACAGTGATCAGGAGCAGGAACCCTGGCTGATTTTCCTTCTCTCTAACCCAGGGGTCACTGGACAGTGATCGGGAGCAGGAACCCTGGCTGATTTCCCCTCTCTCTAACCCAGGGGTCACTGGACAGTGATCTGGAGCAGGAACCCTGGCTGATTTCCCCCTCTCTCTAACCCAGGGGTCACTGGACAGTGATCAGGAGCAGGAACCCTGGCTGATTTCCCCCTCTCTCTAACCCAGGGGTCACTGGACAGTGATCGGGAGCAGGAACCCTGGCTGATTTCCCCCTCTCTCCAACCCAGGGGTCACTGGACAGTGATCGGGAGCAGGAACCCTGGCTGATTTCCTTCTCTCTCTAACCAGGGGTCACTGGACAGTGATCAGGAGCAGGAACCCTGGCTGATTTCCTTCTCTCTCTAACCCAGGGGTCACTGGACAGTGATCGGGAGCAGGAACCCTGGCTGATTTCCTTCTCTCTCTAACCCAGGGGTCACTGGACAGTGATCGGGAGCAGGAACCCTGGCTGATTTCCCCCTCTCTCTCTAATCCAGGGGTCACTGGACAGTGATCAGGAGCAGGAACCCTGGCTGATTTCCCCTCTCTCTAACCCAGGGGTCACTGGACAGTGATCGGGAGCAGGAACCCTGGCTGATTTCCCCTCTCTCTAACCCAGGGGTCACTGGACAGTGATCGGGAGCAGGAACCCTGGCTGATTTCCCCCTCTCTCTCTAATCCAGGGGTCACTGGACAGTGATCAGGAGCAGGAACCCTGGCTGATTTCCCCCTCTCTCTAACCCAGGGGTCACTGGACAGTGATCGGGAGCAGGAACCCTGGCTGATTTCCCCTCTCTCTAACCCAGGGGTCACTGGACAGTGATCGGGAGCATAAACCCTCGAGAGAGCGGGGGTCAAGGGAGGGAGCGAACGCGCGAGGAGGAAAGAAAGAATGAGGGTGAGAGGGAGCGAGGATTCGGGAGAGGAGAGAATGAGGGTGAGGGAGAGCGCGCGCGAGGATGAGGGAGAGGAAAGGAGGGAATGAATGAGGGGAGAGAGGGAGCGAGGATGAAGGAAAGGAGAGGTTGAGGGTGAGAGAGGGAGCGAGGATGAGGGAGAGGGGAGATTGAGGGTGAGAGGGAGTGAGGAGAGAGAGAGAGAGAGAGAGAGAGAGAGAGCGCGAGAGCATGAATGAGGGGAGAGAGGGAGCGAGGATGAAGGAGAGGAGAGACTGCGGGGGAGAGGGAGCAGGGATGAAGGAGAGGAGAGAATGAAGGAGAGTTGGAGGTGAGGAAGGGGCCCTACCCGACAGACGGACATCTGGTTGGTGGTCAGTGTCCCGGTCTTGTCGGAACAGATGACCGAGGTGCAGCCGAGGGTCTCGACGGAGGGCAGGCTGCGGACGATGGCGTTTTTCCTAGCCATTCGCCGGGTGCCCAGAGCCAGGCAGGTGGTGATAACGGCGGGCAGTCCCTCTGGAATAGCGGCCACGGCCAAAGCCACGGCGATCTTGAAGTAATAGATGGCCCCTCGGACCCAGGAGCCCCCGTGGACCGGGTCGTTAAAGTGTCCGATGTTGATGATCCAGACGGCGATGCAGATGATGGAGATGACCTTGGAGAGCTGCTCCCCGAACGTGTCCAATTTCTGCTGCAGGGGAGTGCGCTCCTGTTCCGTGGCCACCATCTCATCCCGGATCTTACCGATCTCCGTGTTCAGGCCCGTGGCCACAACCACACCGATGGCTTTACCGGCAGAGATATTGGTGCCCTGGGGGGTCAGGAGGAGGAGAGAGGGAGTGTTACTGGAATAGGGGGGGACCGCACGTTCCCCACACCCCCCCCCGTAATATAACCCAAATATAGGGGGGAATCACACGTTCCCCACACACACCCCCCGTAATATAACCCAAATATAGGGGGGAATCACACGTTCCCCACACACACCCCGTAATATAACCCAAATATAGGGGGAATCACACGTTCCCCACACACCCCCCCTGTAATATAACCCAAATATAGGGGGAATCACACGTTCCCCACACACACCCCCCGTAATATAACCCAAATATAGGGGGAATCACACGTTCCCCACACACACCCCCCGTAATATAACCCAAATATAGGGGGAATCACACGTTCCCCACACACCCCCCCTGTAATATAACCCAAATATAGGGGGAATCACACGTTCCCCACACACACCCCCCGTAATATAACCCAAATATAGGGGGAATCACACGTTCCCCACACACACCCCCCGTAATATAACCCAAATATAGGGGGGAATCACACGTTCCCCACACACACCCCCCGTAATATAACCCAAATATAGGGGGAATCACACGTTCCCCACACACACCCCCCGTAATATAACCCAAATATAGGGGGAATCACACGTTCCCCACACACCCCCCGTAATATAACCCAAATATAGGGGGGAATCACACGTTCCCCACACACACCCCCCGTAATATAACCCAAATATAGGGCGAATCACACGTTCCCCACACACCCCCCCTGTAATATAACCCAAATATAGGGGGGAATCACACGTTCCCCACACACCCCCCCTGTAATATAACCCAAATATAGGGGGGAATCACACGTTCCCCACACACACCCCCCGTAATATAACCCAAATATAGGGGGAATCACACGTTCCCCACACACACCCCCCGTAATATAACCCAAATATAGGGGGAATCACACGTTCCCCACACACCCCCCCCGTAATATAACCCAAATATAGGGGGGAATCACACGTTCCCCACACACCCCCCCTGTAATATAACCCAAATATAGGGGGGAATCACACGTTCCCCACACACCCCCCCTGTAATATAACCCAAATATAGGGGGGAATCACACGTTCCCCACACACCCCCCGTAATATAACCCAAATATAGGGGGGAATCACACGTTCCCCACACACACCCCGTAATATAACCCAAATATAGGGGGGAATCACACGTTCCCCACACACACCCCCCGTAATATAACCCAAATATAGGGGGGAATCACACGTTCCCCACACACCCCCCGTAATATAACCCAAATATAGGGGGAATCACACGTTCCCCACACACACCCCCCGTAATATAACCCAAATATAGGGGGAATCACACGTTCCCCACACACACCCCCCGTAATATAACCCAAATGTAGGGGGGAATCACACGTTCCCCACACCCCCCGTAATATAACCCAAATACAGGGGGAATCACACGTTCCCCACACACCCCGGAATATAACCCAAATATAGGGGGGAATCACACGTTCCCCACACCCCCCGTAATATAACCCAAATATAGGGGGGAATCACACGTTCCCCACACACACCCCCCGTAATATAACCCAAATATAGGGCGAATCACACGTTCCCCACACACACCCCCCGTAATATAACCCAAATATAGGGGGGAATCACACGTTCCCCACACACACCCCCCGTAATATAACCCAAATATAGGGGGAATCACACGTTCCCCACACACACCCCCCGTAATATAACCCAAATATAGGGGGAATCACACGTTCCCCACACACACCCCCCGTAATATAACCCAAATATAGGGGGAATCACACGTTCCCCACACACCCCCCGTAATATAACCCAAATATCGGGGGAATCACACGTTCCCCACACACCCCCCGTAATATAACCCAAATACAGGGGGAATCACACGTTCCCCACACACCCCGGAATATAACCCAAATACAGGGGGAATCACACGTTCCCCACACACCCCGGAATATAACCCAAATATAGGGGGGAATCACACGTTCCCCACACCCCCCGTAATATAACCCAAATACAGGGGGAATCACACGTTCCCCACACACCCCGGAATATAACCCAAATATAGGGGGGAATCACACGTTCCCCACACCCCCCGTAATATAACCCAAATATAGGGGGAATCACACGTTCCCCACACACACCCCCCGTAATATAACCCAAATATAGGGGGAATCACACGTTCCCCACACACCCCCCGTAATATAACCCAAATATAGGGGGAATCACACGTTCCCCACACACCCCCCCCGTAATATAACCCAAATATAGGGGGGAATCACACGTTCCCCACACACACCCCCCGTAATATAACCCAAATATAGGGGGAATCACACGTTCCCCACACCCCCCGTAATATAACCCAAATATAGGGGGGAATCACACGTTCCCCACACACACCCCCCGTAATATCACCCAAATATAGGGGGAATCACACGTTCCCCACACACCCCCCGTAATATAACCCAAATATAGGGGGAATCACACGTTCCCCACACACCCCCCGTAATATAACCCAAATATAGGGGGAATCACACGTTCCCCACACACACCCCTCGTAATATAACCCAAATATAGGGGGGAATCACACGTTCCCCACACACCCCCCGTAATATAACCCAAATATAGGGGGAATCACACGTTCCCCACACACACCCCTCGTAATATAACCCAAATATAGGGGGGAATCACACGTTCCCCACACACACCCCCCCTGTAATATAACCCAAATATAGGGGGGAATCACACGTTCCCCACACACCCCCCGTAATATAACCCAAATATAGGGGGAATCACACGTTCCCCACACACACCCCCCGTAATATAACCCAAATATAGGGGGGAATCACACGTTCCCCACACACCCCCCGTAATATAACCCAAATATAGGGGGAATCACACGTTCCCCACACACACCCCCCGTAATATAACCCAAATATAGGGGGAATCACACGTTCCCCACACACACACCCCGTAATATAACCCAAATATAGGGGGAATCACACGTTCCCCACACACCCCCCGTAATATAACCCAAATATAGGGGGGAATCACACGTTCCCCACACACCCCCCGTAATATAACCCAAATATAGGGGGGAATCACACGTTCCCCACACACACCCCTCGTAATATAACCCAAATATAGGGGGGAATCACACGTTCCCCACACACCCCCCGTAATATAACCCAAATATAGGGGGAATCACACGTTCCCCACACACACCCCGTAATATAACCCAAATATAGGGGGGAATCACACGTTCCCCACACACACCCCCCGTAATATAACCCAAATATAGGGGGGAATCACACGTTCCCCACACACACCCCGTAATATAACCCAAATATAGGGGGGAATCACACGTTCCCCACACACACACCCCGTAATATAACCCTAATATAGGGGGAATCACACGTTCCCCACACACCCCGTAATATAACCCAAATATAGGGGGGAATCACACGTTCCACACACCCCCCGTAATATAACCCAAATACAGGGGGGAATCACACGTTCCCCACACCCCCCGTAATATAACCCAAATATAGGGGGGAATCACACGTTCCCCACACACCCCCCGTAATATAACCCAAATATAGGGGGAATCACACGTTCCCCACACACACCCCCCGTAATATAACCCAAATATAGGGGGAATCACACGTTCCCCACACACCCCCCGTAATATAACCCAAATATAGGGGGGAATCACACGTTCCCCACACACACCCCCGTAATATAACCCAAATATTGGGGGGAATCACACGTTCCCCACACACACCCCCCGTAATATAACCCAAATATAGGGGGGAATCACACGTTCCCCACACACACCCCCGTAATATAACCCAAATATTGGGGGGAATCACACGTTCCCCACACACACCCCCCGTAATATAACCCAAATATAGGGGGAATCACACGTTCCCCACACACCCCCCGTAATATAACCCAAATATAGGGGGAATCACACGTTCCCCACACACACCCCCCGTAAGAAACCCAAATATAGGGGGAATCACACGTTCCCCACACACACCCCGTAATATAACCCAAATATAGGGGGGAATCACACGTTCCCCACACACCCCCCGTAATATAACCCAAATATAGGGGGGAATCACACGTTCCCCACACACCCCCCGTAATATAACCCAAATATAGGGGGAATCACACGTTCCCCACACACACCCCCCGGAATACAACCCAAATATAGGGGGAATCACACGTTCCCCACACACCCCCCCCGTAATATAACCCAAATATAGGGGGAATCACACGTTCCCCACACACACCCCCCGTAATATAACCCAAATATAGGGGGAATCACACGTTCCCCACACACCCCCCCCGTAATATAACCCAAATATAGGGGGGAATCACACGTTCCCCACACACCCCCCCAGTAATATAACCCAAATATAGGGGGGAATCACACGTTCCCCACACACCCCCCCGTAATATAACCCAAATATAGGGGGAATCACACGTTCCCCACACACCCCCCCCGTAATATAACCCAAATATAGGGGGAATCACACGTTCCCCACACACACCCCTCGTAATATAACCCAAATATCGGGGGAATCACACGTTCCCCACACACACCCCTCGTAATATAACCCAAATATAGGGGGAATCACACGTTCCCCACACACCCCCCGTAATATAACCCAAATATAGGGGGGAATCACACGTTCCCCACACACACCCCCGTAATATAACCCAAATATTGGGGGGAATCACACGTTCCCCACACACACCCCCCGTAATATAACCCAAATATAGGGGGGAATCACACGTTCCCCACACACACCCCCGTAATATAACCCAAATATTGGGGGGAATCACACGTTCCCCACACACACCCCCCGTAATATAACCCAAATATAGGGGGAATCACACGTTCCCCACACACCCCCCGTAATATAACCCAAATATAGGGGGAATCACACGTTCCCCACACACACCCCCCGTAAGAAACCCAAATATAGGGGGAATCACACGTTCCCCACACACACCCCGTAATATAACCCAAATATAGGGGGGAATCACACGTTCCCCACACACCCCCCGTAATATAACCCAAATATAGGGGGGAATCACACGTTCCCCACACACCCCCCGTAATATAACCCAAATATAGGGGGAATCACACGTTCCCCACACACACCCCCCGGAATACAACCCAAATATAGGGGGAATCACACGTTCCCCACACACCCCCCCCGTAATATAACCCAAATATAGGGGGAATCACACGTTCCCCACACACACCCCCCGTAATATAACCCAAATATAGGGGGAATCACACGTTCCCCACACACCCCCCCCGTAATATAACCCAAATATAGGGGGGAATCACACGTTCCCCACACACCCCCCCAGTAATATAACCCAAATATAGGGGGGAATCACACGTTCCCCACACACCCCCCCGTAATATAACCCAAATATAGGGGGAATCACACGTTCCCCACACACACCCCCCGTAATATAACCAAAATATAGGGGGAATCACACGTTCCCCACACACCCCCCGTAATATAACCCAAATATAGGGGGAATCACACGTTCCCCACACACCCCCCCCGTAATATAACCCAAATATAGGGGGAATCACACGTTCCCCACACACACCCCTCGTAATATAACCCAAATATCGGGGGGAATCACACGTTCCCCACACACACCCCTCGTAATATAACCCAAATATAGGGGGAATCACACGTTCCCCACACACACCCCCCGTAATATAACCCAAATATAGGGGGGAATCACACGTTCCCCACACACCCCCCGTAATATAACCCAAATATAGGGGGGAATCACATGTTCCCCACACACACCCCTCGTAATATAACCCAAATATAGGGGGAATCACACGTTCCCCACACACCCCCCGTAATATAACCCAAATATAGGGGGGAAATCACACGTTCCCCACACACACCCCGTAATATAACCCAAATATAGGGGGAATCACACGGTCCCCACACACCCCCCGTAATATAACCCAAATATAGGGGGGAAATCACACGTTCCCCACACACCCCCCGTAATATAACCCAAATATGGGGGGAATCACACGTTCCCCACACACACCCCGTAATATAACCCAAATATAGGGGGAATCACACGGTCCCCACACACCCCCCGTAATATAACCCAAATATAGGGGGAATCACACGTTCCCCACACACCCCCCCCGTAATATAACCCAAATATAGGGGGAATCACACGTTCCCCACACACCCCCCGTAATATAACCCAAATATAGGGGGAATCACACGTTCCCCACACACCCCCCGTAATATAACCCAAATATAGGGGGGAATCACACGTTCCCCACACACACCCCCCGTAATATAACCCAAATATAGGGGGGAATCACACGTTCCCCACACACCCCCCGTAATATAACCCAAATATAGGGGGGAATCACACGTTCCCCACACACCCCCCCCGTAATATAACCCAAATATAGGGGGAATCACACGTTCCCCACACACACCCCCCGTAATATAACCCAAATATAGGGGGGAATCACACGTTCCCCACACACCCCCCGTAATATAACCCAAATTTTGGGGGGAAATCACACGTTCCCCACACACCCCCCCCCGTAATATAACCCAAATATAGGGGGGAATCACACGTTCCCCACACACACCCCCCGTAATATAACCCAAATATAGGGGGAATCACACGTTCCCCACACCCCCCGTAATATAACCCAAATGTAGGGGGGAAATCACACGTTCCCCACACACCCCCCGTAATATAACCCAAATATAGGGGGGAATCACACGTTCCCCACACACACCCCCCGTAATATAACCCAAATATAGGGGGAATCACACGTTCCCCACACACACCCCGTAATATAACCCAAATGTAGGGGGGAAATCACACGTTCCCCACACACACCCCTCGTAATATAACCCAAATATAGGGGGGAATCACACGTTCCCCACACACACCCCCCGTAATATAACCCAAATATAGGGGGGAATCACACGTTCCCCACACACCCCCCCTGTAATATAACCCAAATATAGGGGGGAATCACACGTTCCCCACACACACCCCCCGTAATATAACCCAAATATAGGGGAAATCACACGTTCCCCACACCCCCCCCCTGTAATATAACCCAAATATAGGGGAAATCACACGTTCCCCACACACACCCCCCGTAATATAACCCAAATATAGGGGGAATCACACGTTCCCCACACCCCCCGTAATATAACCCAAATATAGGGGGGAATCACACGTTCCCCACACACACCCCTCGTAATATAACCCAAATATAGGGGGGAATCACACGTTCCCCACACACACCCCCCGTAATATAACCCAAATATAGGGGGGAATCACACGTTCCCCACACACCCCCCCTGTAATATAACCCAAATATAGGGGGGAATCACACGTTCCCCACACACACCCCCCGTAATATAACCCAAATATAGGGGGGAATCACACGTTCCCCACACACACCCCCCGTAATATAACCCAAATATAGGGGGAATCACACGTTCCCCACACACACCCCCCGTAATATAACCCAAATATAGGGGGAATCACACGTTCCCCACACACCCCCCGTAATATAACCCAAATATAGGGGGGAATCACACGTTCCCCACACACACCCCCCGTAATATAATCCAAATATAGGGGGAATCACACGTTCCCCACACACACCCCGTAATATAATCCAAATATAGGGGGAATCACACGTTCCCCACACACACCCCGTAATATAACCCAAATATAGGGGGGAAATCACACGTTCCCCACACACCCCCCGTAATATAACCCAAATGTAGGGGGGAATCACACGTCCCCCACACACACCCCCCGTAATATAACCCAAATATAGGGGGGAATCACACGTTCCCCACACACACCCCCCGTAATATAACCCAAATATAGGGGGGAATCACACGTTCCCCACACACACCCCCCGTAATATAACCCAAATATAGGGGGGAATCACACGTTCCCCACACACACCCCGTAATATAACCCAAATATAGGGGGGAATCACACGTTCCCCACACACCCCCCGTAATATAACCCAAATATAGGGGGGAATCACACGTTCCCCACACACCCCCCCTGTAATATAACCCAAATATAGGGGGAATCACACGTTCCCCACACACACCCCGTAATATAACCCAAATATAGGGGGAATCACACGTTCCCCACACACACCCCGTAATATAACCCAAATATAGGGGGGAATCACACGTTCTCCACACACCCCCCGTAATATAACCCAAATATAGGGGGAATCACACGTTCTCCACACACACCTCCCGTAATATAACCCAAATATAGGGGGAATCACACGTTCCCCACACACACCCCCCGTAATATAACCCAACTACAGGGGACCCCGTCCATTCCCCACACTCCCAGCTCGATAACCCAACTATAGGGGACCCCGTCCATTCCCCACACTCCCAGCTCTATAACCCAACTATAGGGGACCCTGTCGATTCCCCACACTCCCAGCTCTATAACCCAACTATAGGGGACCCTGTCCATTCCCCACACTCCCAGCTCGATAACCCAACTATAGGGGACCCCGTCCATTCCCCACACTCCCAGCTCGATAACCCAACTATAGGGGACCCCGTCCATTCCCCACACTCCCAGCTCTATAACCCAACTATAGGGGACCCCGTCCATTCCCCACACTCCCAGCTCTATAACCCAACTACAGGGGACCCCGACGATTCCCCGCCCCAAGTACCCGGGCTCCCCATCAGTTACGAGATAGACTCCGCGCTCACAGCACCCACTCTTACCGAGAACAACATGTTCTTTTTGTCTTGGTTGACTGCCCGGGGATCCGGTACAGGGTCCGTGTGCTTGATCACAGAGACCGACTCTCCTGCAGGGACACAAGGCGTGAATTGAGAACGACCATCCCAGGCACAGCGACTGTTGCACACCCCCGGCCCTCCACCCTGGAGCACGCCCACTCCAAACCAGCAGGCAGCGCCACCCCGACGGCGCCATGCAGGTGGTGACAGTGGGCCCATGGGTCTCAGCCTGCCCTCCATCTTGACCGCTACCCGATGACTCCAGAGACCCCCCATGCGTCCCCCCCAACAACGACTCCCGTTCATACAGCAACTTTAACGTAGTGAAATATCCCCAAGGTGCTTCACAGGCAACAATTAACACCGAACCACATAAGGTGATTTTAAGGCAGGTAACCAAAAGCTTGGGTAGGTTTTAAGGAGCGTCTTAAAAGGGAGAGAGAGAGGCAGAGAGGTTCAGGGAGGGAATTCCAGAGCTTAGGGCCCCAGGCAGCTTAAGGCGCGGCCGCCAATGGTGGAGCGATGGGAATCTGGGGGATGGATAAGGGGCCGTATTGGAGGAGGGCAGAGATCTCGGAGGGTCGTAGGGGCCGGAGGAGGTTACAGAGATAGGGAGGGAGGGGCGAGGGCCATGGAGGGATTTGAACAGGAGGATGAGAATTTTAAAAATCGAGATGTTCCCGGACCGGGAGCCAATGTCGGTCCAGCGAGCACAGGGGGTGAGGGGTGAACGGGACTCGGTGCGAGTTAGGATACGGGGAGGGGGGGCAGATGAGCTGATGGTTACTGAGGGTGGAAGATGGGAGGCCGGCCAGGAGAGCATTGGGAATAGTGGAGTCTGGAGGTAACAAAGGCACGGATGAGGGTTTCAGCAGGAGACGAGCTGAGGCAGGGGGCGGAGACGGGCGATGTTACTGAGGGTGGGAGTAGGCGGTCTCGGTGATGGGGCGGAGACGGACGATGTTACTGAGGGTGGGAGTAGGCGGTCTCGGTTATGGAGCGGAGACGGACGATGTTACTGAGGGTGGGAGTAGGCGGTCTCGGTGATGGGGTGGAGACGGACGATGTTACTGAGGGTGGGAGTAGGCGGTCTCGGTGATGGGGTGGAGACGGACGATGTTACTGAGGGTGGGAGTAGGCGGTCTCGGTGATGGGGCGGAGATGGGTGATGTTACTGAGGGTGGGAGTAGGCGGTCTCGGTGATGGGGTGGAGACGGGCGATGTTACTGAGGGTGGGAGTAGGCGGTCTCGGTGATGGGGTGGAGACGGGCGATGTTACTGAGGGTGGGAGTAGGCGGTCTCGGTGATGGGGTGGAGGCGGACGATGTTACTGAGGGTGGGAGTCGGCGGTCTCGGTGATGGGGGGAGACGGACGATGTTACTGAGGGTGGGAGTAGGCGGTCTCGGTGATGGGGTGGAGGCGGACGATGTTACTGAGGGTGGGAGTCGGCGGTCTCGGTGATGGGGGGAGACGGACGATGTTACTGAGGGTGGGAGTAGACGGTCTCGGTGATGGGGCGGAGGCGGACGATGTTACTGAGGGTGGGAGTAGGCGGTCTCGGTGATGGGGCGGAGACGGACGATGTTACTGAGGGTGGGAGTAGGCGGTCTCGGTGATGGGGGGGGGGGGAGACGGACGATGTTACTGAGGGTGGGAGTAGGTGGTCTCGGTGATGGGGTGGAGACGGGCGATGTTACTGAGGGTGGGAGTAGACGGTCTCGGTGATGGGGTGGAGACGGACGATGTTACTGAGGGTGGGAGTAGGCGGTCTCGGTGATGGGATGGAGACGGACGATGTTACTGAGGGTGGGAGTAGACGGTCTCGGTGATGGGGTGGAGACGGGCGATGTTACTGAGGGTGGGAGTAGGCGGTCTCGGTGATGGGGTGGAGACGGACGATGTTACTGAGGGTGGGAGTAGGCGGTCTCGGTGATGGGGTGGAGACGGACGATGTTACTGAGGGTGGGAGTAGACGGTCTCGGTGATGGGGTGGAGACGGACGATGTTACTGAGGGTGGGAGTAGACGGTCTCGGTGATGGGGTGGAGACGGACGATGTTACTGAGGGTGGGAGTAGACGGTCTCGGTGATGGGGTGGAGACGGACGATGTTACTGAGGGTGGGAGTAGACGGTCTCGGTGATGGGGTGGAGACGGACGATGTTACTGAGGGTGGGAGTAGACGGTCTCGGTGATGGGGTGGAGACGGACGATGTTACTGAGGGTGGGAGTAGACGGTCTCGGTGATGGGATGGAGACGGACGATGTTACTGAGGGTGGGAGTAGGCGGTCTCGGTGATGGGGTGGAGACGGACGATGTTACTGAGGGTGGGAGTAGGCGGTCTCGGTGATGGGGTGGTGACGGACGATGTTACTGAGGGTGGGAGTAGGCGGTCTCGGTGATGGGGTGGAGACGGGCGATGTTACTGAGGGTGGGAGTAGGCGGTCTCGGTGATGGGGTGGAGACGGGCGATGTTACTGAGGGTGGGAGTAGGCGGTCTCGGTGATGGGGGGGAGACGGACGATGTTACTGAGGGTGGGAGTAGGCGGTCTCGGTGATGGGGGGGGGAGACGGACGATGTTACTGAGGGTGGGAGTAGGCGGTCTCGGTGATGGGGTGGAGACGGGCGATGTTACTGAGGGTGGGAGCAGACGGTCTCGGTGATGGGGTGGAGACGGACGATGTTACTGAGGGTGGGAGTAGACGGTCTCGGTGATGGGGTGGAGACGGACGATGTTACTGAGGGTGGGAGTAGGCGGTCTCGGTGATGGGGTGGAGACGGACGATGTTACTGAGGGTGGGAGTAGACGGTCTCGGTGATGGGGTGGAGACGGACGATGTTACTGAGGGTGGGAGTAGGCGGTCTCGGTGATGGGGTGGAGACGGACGATGTAACTGAGGGTGGGAGTAGGCGGTCTCGGCGATGGGGTGGAGACGGACGATGTTACTGAGGGTGGGAGTAGGCGGTCTCGGCGATGGGGTGGAGACGGACGATGTTACTGAGGGTGGGAGTAGGCGGTCTCGGCGATGGGGTGGAGACGGACGATGTTACTGAGGGTGGGAGTAGGCGGTCTCGGTGATGGGGTGGAGACGGACGATGTTACTGAGGGTGGGAGTAGGCGGTCTCGGTGATGGGGTGGAGATGGGCGATGTTACTGAGGGTGGGAGTAGGCGGTCTCGGTGATGGGGTGGAGACGGGCGATGTTACTGAGGGTGGGAGTAGGCGGTCTCAGTGATGGGGTGGAGACGGGCGATGTTACTGAGGGTGGGAGTTGGCGGTCTCGGTGATGGGGTGGAGACGGGCGATGTTACTGAGGGTGGGAGTTGGCGGTCTCGGTGATGGGGTGGAGACGGACGATGTTACTGAGGGTGGGAGTAGGCGGTCTCGGTGATGGAGTGGAGACGGACGATGTTCCTGAGGGTGGGAGTAGGCGGTCTCGGTGATGGAGTGGATATGTGGTTGGAAGCTCATCTCAGGGTCAAATCGGACGCCGAGGTTGCGAACAGTCTGGTTCAGCCTCGGACAGCGGCCGGGGAGAGGGACGGAGTCGGCGGTCAGGGGAACGGAGTTTGCGGCGGGGACCAAAGGTAACGGCTTGGCTCTTCCCAATATTTAATTGGAGAAAGGTCTTGCTGGAGGGCAGTTCCGTTGGCTCTGGTCCCCTCTTGCGGGACCAGCTATCACGGCCGTCTACACCTGACGCCCACAAGGGTCGGAGGATAGTGGCCAGGAGCGGGGACCCCGGCCGTTCGTTTCCCCCTCCCTGCCCGGCTCCTGATCCTGATCCCCCCACCCTCGAGGCCAGGGCGAGTACTGCAGCGGACGAAGGCTCCCCTCACCCCCCACCCCGATGACCTACCTGTGAGGATAGACTGATCGACTCGCAGTGTGGTGGATTTGATGGAGGTGAGGCGAATGTCTGCAGGAACCTTGTCTCCCACTGAGGAACAATAACAGGCGAGGCACCGTCACAGGCAGATACTGAACACAACCACAGCCCGAAAACACAGCGGAGGGTTAAAGACACAAACTGGAGTGACCAGAAATGTCACTCCAATGACCAGACTGGCATTTCTATATTCAGAAGGTGCTTCACATATAATGAGTTACTTCTGAAGTGTAATTAAAGCTGTGGAGCCCGAGTCATTGAATGCATTCAAGGCTGAGTTAGACAAATTTCTGATCAGCGAGGGAGCTAAAGGATATGGCCATGCTCTCATTAAATGGCGGAGCAGGCTCGAGGGGCCGAATGGCCTACTCCTATCTCTTATAGTTATGGTCTTATTAACTCATCAGGGAAGGAAACGAGGCAGCCATTTTGTGCACAACAAGGTCCCAGAAACAGTAATGTGATGATGACCAGATAATCTGACGTTGGTTGAGGGATAAATATTGGCCCCAGGACACAGGGGTGAACTCCCCCCTGGCTCTTCCTCCAATAGTGGCTGTGGGATCTCTTACATCCACCTGAGAGGGGCAGACAGGTCCTTGGTTTAATGTCTCATCCCGAAAGACGGCCCCTCCGACTGTGCGGCGCTCCCTCAGTACCGACCCTCCGACAGTGCGGCGCTCCCTCAGTACCGACCCTCCGACAGTGCGGCACTCCCTCGGTACCGACCCTCCGACAGTGCGGCGCTCCCTCGGTACCGACCCTCCGACAGTGCGGCCCTCCCTCAGTACTGACCCTCCGACAGTGCGGCCCTCCCTCAGCACCGACCCTCCAACAGTGCGGCGCTCCCTCGGTACCGACCCTCCAACAGTGCGGCGCTCCCTCGGTACCGACCGTCCGACAGTACTGGCACTGGGAGTGTGGGCCTGGGATTGTGAGGCTCAGGTCTCTGAAGTGGGACTCGAACCCACTCGAACTTGTGTCTGAGGCCAGTGTGCTACCCACTCAGGCACGGCTGACAAGCAGTCAAACAGCTACGGCCCGACCACAAGGGATGTCGTCAGACGCCAGATTGTGTCTAGAACTGGTTCACTTGTGAGGAAGCTGGGTCTCTAACAGCTTCCTATGGGGCAGTGGGTCAGGATTCAACCTCGTCGCGAACCAGCTGCACCTCCGGGGAGAGCAGGCAGGTCCGACTATGGACAAACAACTCCTGCCACTCCCTCAACCACTGGCGGATAAATCACTCACACACACACACACACCAAGAAGCTCGACACCATCCAAGATAAAGCAGCCCGCTTGATTGGCACCCCATCCACCACCCTAAACATTCACTCCCTTCACCACCGGCGCACAGTGGCTGCAGTGTGTACCATCCACAGGATGCACTGCAGCAACTCGCCAAGGCTTCTTTGACAGCACCTCCCAAACCCACGACCTCTACCACCTAGAAGGACAAGAGCAGCAGGTACATGGGGACAACACCACCTGCACGTTCCCCTCCAAGTCACACACCATCCCGACTTGGAAATATATCGCCGTTCCTTCATCGTCGCTGGGTCAAAATCCTGGAACTCCCTTCCGAACAGCACTGTGGGAGAACCTTCACCACATGGACTGCAGCGGTTCAAGAAGGCGGCTCACCACCACCTTCTCAAGGGCAATTAGGGATGGGCAATAAATGCCGGCCTCGCCAGCGACGCCCACATCCCATGAACGAATAAAAAAAACACACACACACTACAAATACCACATACTACACCCAAACACTACACACCTGCCACCTCGACAATATCCCCGGGCACGATATCACGGGCTTTGATCCGTTGAACACTCTTGCGATCCTGCCTGTAAACCTTCCCGATCTCAGGCTCGTATTCTTTCAGTGCTTCGATGGCGTTCTCTGCGTTCCTCTCCTGAGTTAACGCAAGAGGCAGCGTGTCAAACAGCTATGCACACACATGATACAGGCAAAGAGGCCCACCGAAACACACGCACAGGAACCCGGGCTGATTTCCCCTCTCTAACCCAGGGGTCACTGGACAGTGATCGGGAGCAGGAACCCTGGCTGATTTCCCCTCTCTCTAACCCAGGGGTCACTGGACAGTGATCAGGAGCAGGAACCCAGGCTGATTTCCCCTCTCTCTCTAATCCAGGGGTCGCTGGACAGTGATCAGGAGCAGGAACCCTGGCTGATTTCCCCCTCTCTCTAACCCAGGGGTCACTGGACAGTGATCGGGAGCAGGAACCCTGGCTGATTTCCCCTCTCTCTCTAACCCAGGGGTCACTGGACAGTGATCGGGAGCAGGAACCCTGGCTGATTTCCCCTCTCTCTAACCCAGGGGTCACTGGACAGTGATCAGGAGCAGGAACCCTGGCTGATTTCCCCTCTCTCTAACCCAGGGTCACTGGACAGTGATCGGGAGCAGGAACCCTGGCTGATTTCCCTCTCTCTCGAACCCAGGGGTCACTGGACAGTGATCAGGAGCAGGAACCCTGGCTGATTTCCCCTCTCTCTCTAACCCGGGGGTCACTGGACAGTGATCGGGAGCAGGAACCCTGGCTTATTTCCCCTCTCTCTAACACAGGGGGTACAGCCCCATTTTAAATCTGGTTCCTTGACCTCAGTTCCGTACCTGCCAAACTCCCACAATGGCGTTTGCAACGAGGATCAGCAGAATTACGAAGGGTTCAACAAAGGCTGTCACTGTTTGCTCACCTTCTTCAAACCAGGCCAGCACCTGAGGGAAAGGAGAACAGATCAAATCACAGCATAACACATACATACAGCAGATATTAATGGTTTGGACACGATGAAGAAGTTTGCAGATGATACAAAAATCGCCCGTGTGGTTGATAGTGAGGAGGAAAGCTGCAGACTGCAGGAAGATATCAATGGACTGGTCAGGTGGGCAGAAAAGTGGCAAAGTGGAGTTCAATCCGGAGAAGTGTGAGGTAATGCATTTGGGGAGAGCAAACAAGGCAAGGGAGTACACAATAAATGGGAGGATACTGAGAGGTGTAGAGGAAGTGAGGGACCTTGGAGTGCATGTCCACAGATCCCTGAAGGTAGCAGGACAGGTAGATAAGGTGGTTAAGAAGGCAAACGGGATACTTTCCTTTATTAGCCGAGGTATAGAATATAAGAGCAGGGAGGTTATGCTGGAACTGTATAAAACACTGGTTAGGCCACAGCTTGAGTATTGTGTACAGTTCTGGTCACCACATTACAGGAAGGATGTGATTGCACTAGAGAGGGTACAGAGGAGATTTACGAGGATGTTGCCAGGACTGGAGAATTTTAGCTATGAGGAAAGATTGGATCAGCTGGGGTTGTTTTCATTGGAACAGAGGAGGCTGAGGGGAGATTTAATTGAAGTGTATAAAATTACGAGGGGCCGAGATAGAGTGGATAGGGAGGAGCTATTTCCCTTAGCAGAGAGGTCGATAACCAGGGGGTATTGATTTCAAGTGATTGGTAGAAGGATTAGAGGGGAGCTGAGGAGAAATGTTTTCCCCCAGAGGGTGGTGGGGGTCTGGAACTCACTGCCTGAGAGGGTGGGAGAGGCAGAAACCCTCAACTCATTTACAAAGTACCTGGACGTGCACCTGAAGAGCTGTAACCCACAGGGCTACGGACCAAGTGCTGGAAAGGGGGATTAGGAACGGGGGGCTCATTTTGGGCCGGCACGGACACGGTGGGCCGAATGGCCTCCTTCTGTGCCGTAACTTTCTATGATTCTATGGTCATTAAAATGCCCTGGACAGGTACGGAAAATAATCAAACAGGCTAATGGAATGCTGACCTTTATATCGAGCGGACCAGAATACAAGAGGGGGTAGAAGTTTTGCTCGAGCTGGACACAGCCCTGGTTAGACCGCACCTGGAGTACTGTGTCCAGTTCTGGGCATCGCACCTTCGGAAGGACATATTGGCCTTGGAGGGAGGGCAGTGTAGATTTACCAGAATGATACCTGGACTCCGAGGGTTAGATTACGAGGAGAGATTACACAAACTGGGGTTGTATTCTCTGGAATTTCGAAGATTAAGGGGTTGATTTGATCGAAGAGATTAAGGGGAATTGATGGGGTGGAGAGAGAGAGAAACTATTTCCACTGGTTGGGGAGTCCAGGACTGGGGGACAAAGAATAAAAATTAGAGCCAGGACTTTCAGGAGGGGAGGTGGGACACGCAAAGGGTGGGAGAAGTTTGGAATTCTATTCTCCCAAAGGGCAGTCGATGCTCGATTGCAAATTTTAAATCGGAGATCGATCGATTTTTGTTAGCCGAATATTGAGGGATACGGGGCTAAGGCGGGGAGGTGGAGATAGGTCACAGGTCAGGCATGATCTTACTGAAGGGAGGAACAGGCTCGAGGGGCTGAATGGCCTGATCCTAAGGGACAGGACCAGAAATACAACGATACAGGGCTCAGTATACAAGGCCAGAATCGATATAGTGCAATATAACACCCAGGGTGTACGGACACTGGGTATAAAGTGGGGGACACACTGTCAGGGTAATGTAGAGGGAGCTCTACACTCTATCTAACCCGTGCTGTACCTGCCCCCTGGGAGCGCTCGATGCTGACACTGGGTATAAGGTGGGGGACACACTGTCAGGGTAATGCAGAGGGAGCTCGACACTGTATCTAACCCGTGCTGTACCTGCCCCCTGGGAGCGCTCGATGCTGACACTGGGTATAAGGTGGGGGACACACTGTCAGGGTAATGTAGAGGGAGCTCGACACTGTATCTAACCCGTGCTGTACCTGCCCCCTGGGAGCGCTCGATGCTGACACTGGGTATAAAGTGGGGGACACACTGTCAGGGTAATGTAGAGGGAGCTCTACACTCTATCTAACCCGTGCTGTACCTGCCCCCTGGGAGCGCTCGATGCTGACACTGGGTATAAAGTGGGGGACACACTGTCAGGGTAATGTAGAGGGAGCTCTACACTGTATCTAACCCGTGCTGTACCTGCCCCCTGGGAGCGCTCGATGCTGACACTGGGTATAAAGTGGGGGACACACTGTCAGGGTAATGTAGAGGGAGCTCTACACTGTATCTAACCCGTGCTGTACCTGCCCCCTGGGAGCGCTCGATGCTGACACTGGGTATAAAGTGGGGGACACACTGTCAGGGTAATGTCGAGGGAACTTTACCCATGATCTGGATCACAGGGAGCCGAGATCTGATCTGGGGACTGGTAGGTCAGCCTACTGTCAATCCACCGTTGCCCATAAGAGGGCCAAAGACACATTCCTGCCGGCGAGATTCTATTTATTTAAAGCAAACCAGAATTCTCGATGCAAACATTCCCGAGAAATCGCAGCACCCCCGAGAGTTGGGAATGTTGTCCCTTGATTGGGCAGGATGTATCAGACATGGTATGAGTGGCGGCAGGTTCCCACGGACGATATCTGAAGTGAGAGGGGAGGGTAACGGAGGTCAGGGAATTCAGGCAGCCCCTGGGGAATTGTCTGAAACATTCCAGTGTCGGGGGGAAGGGGGGGGGGGGGGGTCAGGCAACGGGCAGGATCGGAATTGGGCAATTCAGACAAACCAAAGACCAAAAATAAACACAAACAGAACTTTACGTTAACCCTTTAATCGGTCAGTAAAAAGATTCATTGGGATTGTGTCCAGTGGGAGTGAATGGGAAGGGGTTTGGTCCATTGGGATTGTGTCCAGTGGGAGTGAATGGGAAGGGGTTTGGTCCATTGGGATTGTGTACAGTGGGAGTGAATGGGAAGGGGTTTGATCCATTGGGATTGTGTACAGTGGGAGTGAATGGGAAGGGGTTTGATCCATTGGGATTGTGTACAGTGGGAGTGAATGGGAAGGGGTTTGATCCATTGGGATTGTGTACAGTGGGAGTGAATGGGAAGGGGTTTGGTCCATTGGGATTGTGTACAGTGGGAGTGAACGGGAAGGGGTTTGGTCCATTGGGATTGTGTACAGTGGGAGTGAATGGGAAGGGGTTTGATCCATCGGGATTGTGTACAGTGGGAGTGAATGGGAAGGGGTTTGATCCATCGGGATTGTGTACAGTGGGAGTGAATGGGAAGGGGTTTGATCCATCGGGATTGTGTACAGTGGGAGTGAATGGGAAGGGGTTTGGTCCATTGGGATTGTGTACAGTGGGAGTAAATGGGAAGGGGTTTGGTCCATTGGGATTGTGTCCAGTGGGAGTGAATGGGAAGGGGTTTGGTCCATTGGGATTGTGTACAGTGGGAGTGAATGAAGGGGTTTGGTCCATTGGGATTGTGTACAGTGGGAGTGAATGAAGGGGTTTGGTCCATTGGGATTGTGTACAGTGGGAGTAAATGGGAAGGGGTTTGGTCCATTGGGATTGTGTACAGTGGGAGTGAATGGGAAGGGGTTTGGTCCATTGGGATTGTGTACAGTGGGAGTAAATGGGAAGGGGTTTGGTCCATTGGGATTGTGCACAGTGGGAGTGAATGGGAAGGGGTTTGGTCCATTGGGATTGTGTACAGTGGGAGTGACTGGGAAGGGGTTTGGTCCATTGGGATTGTGTACAGTGGGAGTAAATGGGAAGGGGTTTGATCCATTGGGATTGTGTACAGTGGGAGTGAATGGGAAGGGGTTTGGTCCATTGGGATTGTGTACAGTGGGAGTGAATGGGAAGGGGTTTGATCCATCGGGATTGTGTACAGTGGGAGTAAATGGGAAGGGGTTTGGTCCATTGGGATTGTGTACAGTGGGAGTGAATGGGAAGGGGTTTGGTCCATTGGGATTGTGTACAGTGGGAGTGAATGGGAAGGGGTTTGATCCATTTGGATTGTGTCCAGTGGGAGTGAATGGGAAGGGGTTTGGTCCATTGGGATTGTGTACAGTGGGAGTGACTGGGAAGGGGTTTGGTCCATTGGGATTGTGTACAGTGGGAGTAAATGGGAAGGGGTTTGATCCATTGGGATTGTGTACAGTGGGAGTAAATGGGAAGGGGTTTGGTCCATTGGGATTGTGTACAGTGGGAGTGAATGGGAAGGGGTTTGATCCATTGGGATTGTGTACAGTGGGAGTAAATGGGAAGGGGTTTGGTCCATTGGGATTGTGTACAGTGGGAGTGAATGGGAAGGGGTTTGATCCATTGGGATTGTGTACAGTGGGAGTGAATGGGAAGGGGTTTGGTCCATTGGGATTGTGTACAGTGGGAGTGACTGGGAAGGGGTTTGGTCCATTGGGATTGTGTACAGTGGGAGTAAATGGGAAGGGGTTTGATCCATTGGGATTGTGTACAGTGGGAGTGAATGGGAAGGGGTTTGGTCCATTGGGATTGTGTACAGTGGGAGTGAATGGGAAGGGGTTTGATCCATCGGGATTGTGTACAGTGGGAGTAAATGGGAAGGGGTTTGGTCCATTGGGATTGTGTACAGTGGGAGTGAATGGGAAGGGGTTTGGTCCATTGGGATTGTGTACAGTGGGAGTGAATGGGAAGGGGTTTGGTCCATTGGGATTGTGTACAGTGGGAGTGAATGGGAAGGGGTTTGGTCCATTGGGATTGTGTACAGTGGGAGTGAATGAAGGGGTTTGGTCCATTGGGATTGTGTACAGTGGCAGTGAATGGGAAGGGGTTTGGTCCATTGGGATTGTGTACAGTGGGAGTGAATGGGAAGGGGTTTGATCCATTGGGATTGTGTACAGTGGGAGTGAATGGGAAGGGGTTTGATCCATTGGGATTGTGTACAGTGGGAGTGAATGGGAAGGTTGTTTCCTGAGTAACAGGATGTGGTTGGGTATACAGGGCAGTTAGCGATGGAGGGTTCCCTCCTGCTCTGCTCTGGGGAGTTCTCAATTACTGGGCCACAGAATGTTTTCATTTTGCTAACTCGGTCAAGATTTGGGATGTTTCCCAGTGAGATTCCTTTCGCCCGCCCTCCTCCTCCCCTGGTACAGTGCTGGTGACTCACTGCCTGATCTGAATCTCTCTCCTTTCCCACCAGCAGCCACTTTCCCCTCCCTGACTCCGATGTATTTATAAAACACATTCCTCTTCAGGCAAGTCTCAAAACTTAAACACGGACTTAACCCTTCCAGAACTCAGAGCATGTGAGCCACCGGGGGGGGGGGGCGGGAGGGGGAAGGGAGGTTTGTCTGTCCCCACCCCCTCCTCCGTCTCCGCAGGTTTGGCACACTGAGCGGAAGAGGAACCCCACTTCTGGGGATCTCAGTCCGCAGGGCGATCGCTGCCTGGAGGCCGCCGATTCCGCGACCCCCCACAGTCTGTCAACCGCGGGATCTCTGCCACCACAAACTCCGTGCCAACTGCTCTCACACACACCCACCCACACACGCAGTCTCACGACAGCCTGGTAGCTCCCGACAGTACAAGCACTCAGGAATGCCTGATATCTGCCCGGGACACGAGCACCAGGCACCCCCAGATAGACGATCGCCCCATTCACTGCGTCATTTCAGGATATCTCAATCACAGAGCTCAGCAGGAAAGGGTTGGGCCCTGGCTGCCTCGAGCCAGCTGTTTCAGGTAAAATCTGAGCTATTCGAGGTGAGGCACGTTTGTTGACAGTGGACTTTATCTATTTGCATTTTTAGGTAATAAATGACAGCATCGGGCGTCCCAGGGTCAGGTACAGGGTTAGATACAGAGTAAAGCTCCCTCTACACTGTCCCATCAAACACTCCCAGGGTCAGGTACAGGGTTAGATACAGAGTAAAGCTCCCTCTACACTGTCCCATCAAACACTCCCAGGGCAGGGACAGGGTTAGATACAGAGTAAAGCTCCCTCTACACTGTCCCGTCAAACACTCCCAGGGTCAGGTACAGGGTTAGATACAGAGTAAAGCTCCCTCTACACTGTCCCATCAAACACTCCCAGGGTCAGGTACAGTGTTAGATACAGAGTAAAGCTCCCTCTACACTGTCCCATCAAACACTCCCAGGGTCAGGTACAGGGTTAGATACAGAGTAAAGCTCCCTCTACACTGTCCCATCAAACACTCCCAGGGTCAGGTACAGGGTTAGATACAGAGTAAAGCTCCCTCTACACTGTCCCATCAAACACTCCCAGGGCAGGTACAGGGTTAGATACAGAGTAAAGCTCCCTCTACACTGTCCCATCAAACACTCCCAGGGTCAGGTACAGAGTTAGATACAGAGTAAAGCTCCCTCTACACTGTCCCATCAAACACTCCCAGGTTGGATGCACAGTAAAGTTCTGTAAAGCATTAAAACATTGATTACATCGGGGGGGGGGGGCAGGGGGGGGGGAAAGAGCGAGCACACACTTGGTCCCCTTTACCTGGGGCTGGGTGTGAGATCCCCAGAGGGTGAAAGGTCAGTGACTGACCCACTGACCCCACCCAGTCCCCCATCAGAGGGAGAGAGGGGGAGGAGAGACAGACACCCCTTAGTCCCCTCTGCCCGGGGCAGGGTGGGACCCCCAGGTCCCCAGAGGACGAGAGCAACGGCCCAGCGGGTAACAAGAGGCGATCGAGGTGCGAGCAGGCGTTCGGTGACATTTTATGAAGAAGTACCCGACCGGCGTACAAGTCGTCATCGAGCACACGGCGAGAGCACGGGGCCCTGGTGTAGAACTGAATTTGAGCCGGGGGAAGGGGGGTCGCTACTCACAAAAGAGATGCAGGCAGCCAGCAGCAAGATCCGCACCAACAAATCTTCAAACTGATCGATCACTAGGGACCAGAGGGACTTCCCTGAGGGAGAGAGAGAGAGGGAGAGAGTAAACCACAGCCATTAACACACACAAGCCAAGCTCCCCGCCCTCTCCCCCACAGAGGCCTCAGCTCGCTCAGGCAGTCAGTACCAGAGAGTAACGGTGGGTGTCTGTTGGAGATTCTTGGAGCGATTCCACCTGGTCAGACTGAGAGGAAAGGACGCAGCAGATACAGGGTGGGGCAGGCACCGCCCGGTGTGGGACTGAGCCCCCCCACACACACACAGAGCAGCAAAAGGGCCAGGCTTCAACTCCAGCCCTGTGACCCCTGGGTTAGAGAGAGGGGGAAATCAGCCAGGGTTCCTGCTCCTGATCACTGTCCAGTGACCCCTGGGTTAGAGAGAGGGGAAATCAGCCAGGGTTCCTGCTCCCGATCACTGTCCAGTGACCCCTGGGTTAGAGAGAGGGGGAATTCAGCCAGGGTTCCTGCTCTTGATCACTGTCCAGTGACCCCTGGGTTAGAGAGAGGGGAAATCAGCCAGGGTTCCTGCTCCCGATCACTGTCCAGTGACCCCTGGGTTAGAGAGAGGGGAAATCAGCCAGGGTTCCTGCTCCTGATCACTGTCCAGTGACCCCTGGGTTAGAGAGAGGGGGAAATCAGCCAGGGTTCCTGCTCCCGATCACTGTCCAGTGACCCCTGGGTTAGAGAGAGGGGGAAATCAGCCAGGGTTCCTGCTCCCGATCACTGTCCAGTGACCCCTGGGTTAGAGAGAGGGGGAATTCAGCCAGGGTTCCTGCTCCTGATCACTGTCCAGTGACCCCCGGGTTAGAGAGAGGGGGAAATCAGCCAAGGTTCCTGCTCCCGATCACTGTCCAGTGACCCCTGGGTTAGAGAGAAGGCTCACACGTGAAGTGTGGCCAGCTGGGAGGAGGAACTGGAGGAGAAGCCCAGGGCCCTGAGCCCTGGGGAAGCCTATCGCAGAGAGAGAGTTGGGGACCCGGTGGGAGAGTCGAAGATGCCTCAGCTCGGTGATGGGGGTGCTGGGTGAACGCCCTCCTCCTTAACCCGGGGGCACGGAGGCCGACCGAACTCAGCCGGATCGGGGAGGGGGGGGGGGGGGAACTGCCCGGTGCCCTTGCTGGGCTGGGAGACTCAGTAACACGCTGGGGAGGGCGCTTAAAACATTAACGTCGAGTATTCCTGGCACCGTTTGGGAGGTGTAGTCACACCACTGGGAGTGTGTCTGACCCTCTGATCCCCAACCCAGTCCCCCATCAGAGAAAGAGAGAGAGAGAGAGAGAGAGAGAGCGCGCCTTCGTCCCCTCTGTCTGGGGGGGGGATTCACCCCAGGACCCTCCCAATGTAAATTTGATGTCACCAGTAGAGGCAACGAATTCCCTTACCTTCTTCCGCTGGGAGTTCTGGTCAAACAGGAGGCGCAGTAACATGGAAAAGAGAGAGGGGAGAGTTAGAAACAGCATTGAACAGAAATTAAAACCTCCAAATGACCCACTCATCCAGGCTGGGAAAAACTGATCTCTGATATCACCAGAATCAGGCCCGTTAGAATCAGAGGGAGAAGAGCCCTGGATAATCTCATCCCAGACAGACCGACCGACCGAATCTCTCTCACACAGACCGCACCCCCCATCCCAGACAGACCGACCGACCGAATCTCTCTCACACAGACCGCACCCCCCATCCCAGACAGACCGACCGACCGAATCTCTCTCACACAGACCGCACCCCCCATCCCAGACAGACACACAGACCGACCGAATCTCTCACACAGACCGCACCCCCCATCCCAGACAGACACACAGACCGAATCTCTCTCACACAGACCGCACCCCCCATCCCAGACAGACACACAGACCGACCGAATCTCTCTCACACAGACCGCACCCCCCATCCCAGACAGACACACAGACCGACCGAATCTCTCTCACACAGACCGCACCCCCCATCCCAGACAGACACACAGACCGACCGAATCTCTCTCACACAGACCGCACCCCCCATCCCAGACAGACCGACCGACCGAATCTCTCTCACACAGACCGCACCCCCCATCCCAGACAGACACACAGACCGACCGAATCTCTCTCACACAGACCGCACCCCCCATCCCAGACCGACCGACCGAATCTCTCTCACACAGACCGCACCCCCCATCCCAGACAGACCGACCGACCAAATCTCTCTCACACAGACCGCACCCCCCATCCCAGACAGACACACAGACCGACCGAATCTCTCTCACACAGACCGCACCCCCCATCCCAGACAGACCGACCGACCAAATCTCTCTCACACAGACCGCACCCCCCATCCCAGACAGACACACAGACCGACCGAATCTCTCTCACAGACCGCACCCCCCATCCCAGACAGACCGACCGACCGAATCTCTCTCACACAGACCGCACCCCCCATCCCAGACAGACCGACCGACCGAATCTCTCTCACACAGACCGCACCCCCTATCCCAGACAGACACACAGACCGACCGAATCTCTCACACAGACCGCACCCCCCATCCCAGACAGACACACAGACCGACCGAATCTCTCTCACACAGACCGCACCCCCCATCCCAGACAGACCGACCGACCGAATCTCTCTCACACAGACCGCACCCCCCATCCCAGACAGACACACAGACCGCACCCCCCATCCCAGACAGACACACAGACCGACCGAATCTCTCTCACACAGACCGCACCCCCCATCCCAGACAGACACACAGACCGACCGAATCTCTCTCACACAGACCGCACCCCCCATCCCAGACAGACACACAGACCGACCGAATCTCTCTCACACAGACCGCACCCCCCATCCCAGACAGACCGACCGACCGAATCTCTCTCACACAGACCGCACCCCCCATCCCAGACAGACACACAGACCGCACCCCCCATCCCAGACAGACACACAGACCGACCGAATCTCTCTCACACAGACCGCACCCCCCATCCCAGACAGACACACAGACCGACCGAATCTCTCTCACACAGACCGCACCCCCCATCCCAGACAGACACACAGACCGACCGAATCTCTCTCACACAGACCGCACCCCCCATCCCAGACAGACACACAGACCGACCGAATCTCTGTCACACAGACCGCACCCCCCATCCCAGACAGACAGACAGACCGACCGAATCTCTCTCACACAGACCGCACCCCCCATCCCAGACAGACACACAGACCGACCGAATCTCTCTCACACAGACCGCACCCCCCATCCCAGACAGACACACAGACCGACCGAATCTCTCTCACACAGACCGCACCCCCCATCCCAGACAGACAGACCCCATCACAGACTGACCGAATCTCTCTCACACACACACCCATCCCAGACAGACAGACCGACCGAATCTCTCTCTCACACACACCGCACCCCCCATCCCAGACAGACAGACCGACCCCATCCCAGACAGACAGACACACCGACCCCATCCCAGACAGACAGACACACACACTGACCCCCATCCCAGACAGACCGACCGACACACCGACCCCATCCCAGACAGACCGACCGACACACCGACCCCATCCCAGACAGACAGACCGACACACCGACCCCATCCCAGACAGACAGACCGACACACCGACCCCATCCCAGACAGACAGACCGACACACCGACCCCATCCCAGACAGACCGACACACCGACCCCATCCCAGACAGACAGACACACCGACCCCATCCCAGACAGACAGACACACCGACCCCATCCCAGACAGACAGACACACCGACCCCATCCCAGACAGACACACACCGACCCCATCCCAGACAGACAGACACACCGACCCCATCCCAGACAGACAGACACACCGACCCCATCCCAGACAGACAGACACACCGACCCCATCCCAGACAGACAGACACACCGACCCCATCCCAGACAGACAGACACACCGACCCCATCCCAGACAGACAGACACACCGACCCCATCCCAGACAGACAGACACACCGACCCCATCCCAGACAGACAGACACACCGACCCCATCCCAGACAGACAGACACACCGACCCCATCCCAGACAGACAGACACACCGACCCCATCCCAGACAGACAGACACACCGACCCCATCCCAGACAGACAGACACACCGACCCCATCCCAGACAGACAGACACACCGACCCCATCCCAGACAGACAGACACACCGACCCCATCCCAGACAGACAGACACACCGACCCCATCCCAGACAGACAGACAGACCGACCCCATCCCAGACAGACAGACACACCGACCCCATCCCAGACAGACAGACACACCGACCCCATCCCAGACAGACACACACACACACACACACTGACCCCTATATACACCACACTGACTGAATGACCCCCTACACACACCAACCTTTACACAAGTGCGCACACACAGACACACACCAGCTAACCCTTATCCAAACACTAGAGAAGAGAATGCCTCCATTGTAGAGTAAAGGAGGAGGTAGTAGTGATATTGGAGAGGATAAAGAGGAGATACTTAAAAGATTGGCAGTACTCAAGGTGGAAAAGTCTCCCGGTCGGGATGAGATGCATCCTCGGTTACTGAGGGAAGTAAGGGTGGAAATTGCGGAGACTCTGGCCGCAATCTTCCAATCCTCCCTAGATATGGGAGCGGTGCCGGAGGACTGGAGGATTGTAAATGTTACATCCCTGTTCAAAAAAGGGGAGTGAGATAAACCCGGCAATTACAGGCCGGTCAGACTAACGTCAGTGGTGGGGAAACTTTTACAGACGATAATCCGGGACAAAATTAATTGTCACTGGGAAAAGTCTGGGCTAATAAATGAAAGTCAGCACGGATTTGTTAAAGGAAAATTGTGTTTGACGAACTTGATTGAGTTCTTTGATGAAGTAACGGAGAGTTGATGAGGGGAGTGTGGGTGATGTTGTGTTTATGGACTTTCAAAAGACGTTTGATAAAGTGCCACATGATAGACTTTTTAACAAAATTAAAGCCCATGGGATTAAAGGGACAGAGGCAGTGTGGAGACAAAATTGTCTCGGGGACAGAAAGCAGAGAGTAACAGTGAACAGTTGTTTCTCAGACTGGAGGGAAGTTTACAGAGTGTTCCCCAGGGGTCAGTATTAGGACCACTGCTCTTTTTGATATATATTAACGATCTGGACTTCGGTATCGAGGGTATAATTTCAAAGCTTGCAGAAGACACGAAACTCGGGAAATGTAGTAAACAGTGAGGAGGATAGTAACAGACTTCAGGAGGACGGAGACAGACTGGGGAAATGGACAGACACACGGCAGATGAAATTTAATGCAGAGAAGTGTGAAGTGATGCATTTTGGTAGGAAGAATGAGGAGAGGCAAAATAAACTAAATGGTACAATTTTAAAGGGGGTGCAGGAACAGAGAGACCTGGGGGTGTGTGTACACAAATCATTGAAGGTGGCAGGACAAGTTGAGAAGGCTGTTAAAAAAGCAGATGGGATCCTGGGCTTTATTAATAGAGGCACAGAGTACAAAAGCAAGGGAGCGATGCTAAACCTTTATAAAACACTGGGTTAGACCCCAGCTGGAGGATTGTGTCCAATTCCTGGCCCTGCACTTTAGGAAGGATGACCAGGGCCCTCGGAGAGGGTGCGGAGGAGATTTCCCAGAATGGGACCAGGGGATGAGGGACCTCAGTTATGTGGAGAGACTGGAGAAACTGGGAATTGTTCTCCTCGGAGCGGAGAAGGTTAAGGGGAGATTTAATCGAGGGGTTTGAAATCAGGAGGGGTTTTGAGAGAGTAAATAAGGAGAGAGTGTTTCCCAGTGGGCAGGAGGGTCGGGGACCAGAGGACGCAGATTGAAGATAATCGGGGAAAGAACCAGAGGGGGAGATGAGGAGAATGTTTTTTTACGCAGCGAGTTGTGATGATCTGGAACTCGCTCCCTGAAAGGGCGGTGGGAACAGATTCAATAATAACTTTCAAAAGGGGGAATCGGAGAAATACTCGAAGGGGGAAAATTTACAGGGAGATGGGGGAAAGAGCAGGGGGGAGTGGGACTGATTGGAGAGCTCGTTCACAGAGCTCGCACAGGCAGGATGGGTCGAGTGGCCTCCTCCTGTGCTGCACCTATGATACACGCACACTGTTAACCCTTACACGCACACATACCAGCTCACCCTTACATGCACGCACGAGCTAACCCTTATCCAAGTACACACTCACCAGCTAACCCTGAACCCCCTCACCCCAGACAGACTCAGCTCAGACTAGCCAAACCTTACTCAAACACACACACTATTGAACAATAGGCTGAGTCACCGAGAGAGATCCAGACAGTAAGTGCTTTCAGAGGACGGTGGGGATATAAAGAACACTGAAGGAAACAGTGCCAGCGACCCTCTGAGGCTGTTTCAACCCCTTAACTGAGGGCCCCACTGGGAATTTTACACCCAGCTCAAAACAAGTAGCCACAGAGGATTAGATTATCACAAGGAAAGGTACTGGTACACGGCAGCAAACTCGTCCAGGAACAGCACCCCCTCTCCCCCCATTACCCTGACAGTGTGTCCCCCACTTTATACCCAGTGTCAGCATCGAGCGCTCCCAAGGGGGCAGGTACAGCACGGGTTAGATACAGTGTAGAGCTCCCTCTACATTACCCTGACAGTGTGTCCCCCACTTTATACCCAGTGTCAGCATCGAGCGCTCCCAGAGGGCAGGTACAGCACGGGTTAGATACAGTGTAGAGCTCCCTCTACATTACCCTGACAGTGTGTCCCCCACTTTATACCCAGTGTCAGCATCGAGCGCTCCCAAGGGGGCAGGTACAGCACGGGTTAGATACAGTGTAGAGCTCCCTCTACATTACCCTGACAGTGTGTCCCCCACTTTATACCCAGTGTCAGCATCGAGCGCTCCCAGAGGGCAGGTACAGCACGGGTTAGATACAGTGTAGAGCTCCCTCTACATTACCCTGACAGTGTGTCCCCCACTTTATACCCAGTGTCAGCATCGAGCGCTCCCAGGGGGCAGGTACAGCACGGGTTAGATACAGTGTAGAGCTCCCTCTACATTACCCTGACAGTGTGTCCCCCACTTTATACCCAGTGTCAGCATCGAGCGCTCCCAGGGGGCAGGTACAGCACGGGTTAGATACAGTGTAGAGCTCCCTCTACATTACCCTGACAGTGTGTCCCCCACCTTATACCCAGTGTCAGCATCGAGCGCTCCCAGGGGGCAGGTACAGCACGGGTTAGATACAGTGTAGAGCTCCCTCTACATTACCCTGACAGTGTGTCCCCCACCTTATACCCAGTGTCAGCATCGAGCGCTCCCAGGGGGCAGGTGCAGCACGGGTTAGATACAGTGCGCTCACTGTTGTAATGTGGGAAACGCAGCAGCCAATTTGCGCACAGCAAGATCCCACAAACAGCGATGTGATAAATGACCCAGATCATCTGTTTTTTTTTTAGTGATGTTGGTCAAGGGATAAATATCGGCCCCAGGACCCCGGGGAGAACTCCCCCCTGCTCTTCTTCCAATAGTGGGCCGTGGGATCTTTTACATCCACCTGAGAGGGGCAGACGGGGCCTCAGTTTAATGTCTCATCCCGAAAGATGGCCCCTCCGACAGTGCGGCGCTCCCTCAGCACCGACCCTCCGACAGTGCGGCGCTCCCTCAGCACCGACCCTCCGACAGTACGGCGCTCCCTCAGCACCGACCCTCCGACAGTGCGGCGCTCCCTCAGTACTGACCCTCCGACAGTGCGGCGCTCCCTCAGCACCGACCCTCCGACAGTGCGGCGCTCCCTCAGCACCGACCCTCCGACAGTGCGGCGCTCCCTCAGCACCGACCCTCCGACAGTGCGGCGCTCCCTCAGCACCGACCCTCCGACAGTGCGGCGCTCCCTCAGTACTGACCCTCCGACAGTGCGGCGCTCCCTCAGTACCGACCCTCCGACAGTGTGGCGCTCCCTCAGTACCGACCCTCCGACAGTGCGGCGCTCCCTCAGTACCGACCCTCCGACAGTGCGGCCCTCCCTCAGTACCGACCCTCCGACAGTGCGGCCCTCCCTCAGTACCGACCCTCCGACAGTGCGGCCCTCCCTCAGTACCGACCCTCCGACAGTGCGGCCCTCCCTCAGTACCAACCCTCCGACAGTGCGGCCCTCCCTCAGTACCGACCCTCCGACAGTGTGGCACTCCCTCAGTACTGACCCTCCGACAGTGCGGCGCTCCCTCAGTACCGACCCTCCGACAGTGCGGCGCTCCCTCAGTACCGACCCTCCGACAGTGTGGCACTCCCTCAGCACCGACACCGGGAGTGTTAGCCTGGGTTTTGTGCTCAGGTCTCTGGAGTGGGGGCTCGAACCCTCGATCTTCTGACTCAGAAGATCGAGAGTGCTGCCCACTGCGCCACAGCTAATACTCATACCCAAGCTACACTGCCAATCACGGACCCCGCATCGTCCCACAGGACTCCCCCATATTCCAGGGAAAACAATCCTGTACGGATCAATTAGCTTCTCCTCAACAGCAACTCCCATTTCTACAGCCCCTTTAACGTAGTGAAACGTCCCCAGGGTCCCTCACAGGAGCGTAAATCAGATTAAAATTCACCACCGAGCCCCATAAGGAGATATTAGGACAGGAGACCAAAAGCTCGGGCAAAGAGGGAGGTTTTAAGGAGCGTCTTGAAGGAGGAGGGAGAGAGACGGAGGGGTTTAGGGAGGGAATTCCAGAGCTCAGGGCCCCAGGCAGCTGAAGGCACGGCCGCCAATGGCGGAGCGATGGGAATCGGGGGGGATGGACAAGAGGTCGGAATTGGAGGAGGGCAGAGATCTCGGAGGGTTGTAGGGGGCTGGAGGAGGTTACAGAGATAGGGAGGGAGGGGGGCGAGGGGCCATGGAGGGATGAGGAGTATGAGAATTTTAAACTCGAGGCATTGCTGGACCGGGAGTCAATGCAGGTCAGCGAGCAGATGGGGTGATGGGTGAACGGGACTCGGTGCGAGTTAGGATGATACGGCGGGGGGGGGCAGCAGGGTTTCAGACAAGTGGATCATTAGAGGGTGGAAGACCGGCCAGGAGAGCAGGGGAACAGTCCAGTCTGGAGGGGACAAAGGCACGGATGAGGGTTCCAGCAGCAGATGAGCTGAGGCAGGGGTGGAGACGGGCGATATTACGGAGGTGGAACATAAGAAATAGGGGCAGGAGTAGGCCATTCGGCCCCTCGAGCCTGCTCCGCCATTCAATTAGATCATGGCCGATCTTCGGCCTCAACTCCACTTTCCCCCCTGATCCCCGTATCCCTCGATTCCCCAAAAATCCATCGATCTCCGCCTTGAATATACTCAACGACTGAGCATCCACAGCCCTCTGGGGGAGAGAATTCCAAAGATTCACCTCCCTCCGAGTGAAGAAATTCCTCCTCCTCTCAGTCTAGGATGGCCGACCCCTTATCCTGAGACTATGCCCCCTCGTTCTAGACTCTCCAGCCAGGGGGGAAAACAGCCTCTCAGTTAATTGGAAGTAGGCGGTCTTGGTGATGGAGAGGGTATGGGGATCAGACTCGAGATATGGGCTCTCTCTCACACCCGGTTGTTCCCCCCCCACCTCGAATCCTAGCGGATTTTATACCAACATGGTCCCTCTCCTTGTTAACAGTTCCTTGTTCTGAAGTTAATTGCAATGCACCTCCTCTCAGTAACCAATTAACCTTTCGATCAACGCTGCTCATTAACACAGTCCCGGGGGGAGTGGGGGGAGGAGCAGTCGTCTCTGGGCCTCCTCCTGTACCTGTAGACCAGGTTTGCTTATTTTCCTTCTCTGTCCCTCCGCTGTTAATAAAAAGCACGGGGCCGTTACTATAGGCAGGGGTCTCCCAGCAAGTGAGAGGGGTCCTATTAAAACCGAGCAGCAGTACAATCATTGGGCCTGTAGATTTCACCGAGTGTCGAAGGTTAAGAGGTGATCGAATTGATGGATGATTCAAGAAACTATCTGGCCTAATTCCTCTGGTGGGGAGTCCAGACAAAGGGGGGCTAGTCTTAAAATTAGAGTGAGGCCGTTTAGGGGTGATATCAAGAATTATTTCTTCACACAAAGGGGGAGTGGAAACCTGGGACTCTCTTTCTCCCTCCCCACCGAAAATGATGCATTTCAGGGGGAGCGAGATAAGTACATGAGGGAGAAAGGAATAGAAGGATACGGTGATCTGGTGAGATGAAGAGGAGGGGAGGGAGGAGGCTCGTGTGGAGCATAAACACCGGGATAGACCAGTTGGGCCGAATGGCCTCGATTGTGTCCTCTAAGCTCTATGTAACTTTGTAAAAAGCTGTTGGGGCTGGGGGCCAATTGAAAAAGCTAAGAGCGATAGATTTTTGTTAGACGAGGGTATTAAGGGGTACGGAACCAAGGCAGGTAGGTGGAGATAACGTTTGAATTGAAGGTCGGCCTTCAATTGAATGGCGGAACAGGCTCGAGGGGCTGAATGGCCTGCTCCTGTTCCTCCCACCTGCCCAGGAATGCACTTGTTAACAGTGAGGAGAGGCAATATAAACTAAATTTTAAAGGTGGTGCAGGAACAGAGAGACCTGGGGGTGTACGTACACAAATCTCTGAAGGTGGCAGGACGAATTAATAAGGTTGTTAAAAAGTAAATGGGATCCTTGGGTTTATAAATAGAGGCAGAGAGTACAGTAGTGATGGTAAACCTTTACAAATCACTGGGTTCGACCCCAGCTGGAGTATTGTGTTCAACTCTGGGCCTCGCGCACTTCAGGAAGGATGTCCAGGGCTCTCGGAGAGGGTGCGGAGGAGATTTCCCAGAATGGGACCAGGGGATGAGGGACCTCAGTTATGCGGAGAGACTGGAGAAACTGGGAATTGTTCTCCTCGGAGCGGAGAAGGTTAAGGGGAGATTTAATCGAGGGGTTCACAATCAGGAGGGGTTTTGATCGAGTGAATAAGGAGAGAGTGTTTCCCAGTGGGCAGGAGGGTCGGGGACCAGAGGACACAGATTGAAGATAATCGGGGAAAGAACCAGAGGGGGAGATGAGGAGAATGTTTTTTTACGCAGCGAGTTGTGATGATCTGGAATTCGCTCCCTGAAAGGGCGGTGGGAACAGATTCAATAATAACTTTCAAAAGGGGGAATCGGAGAGATACTCGAAGGGGGAAAATTTACAGGGCGATGGGGGAAAGAGCAGGGGGGAGTGGGACTGATTGGAGAGCTCGTTCACAGAGCCAGCACAGGCACGATGGGCAGAGTGGCCTCCTCCTGGGCTGTGAGATTCTATGACTGAAATCGGGGGGGGCTCGTGGGGTGGGGGGAAATGGGAGGAACCATCCCATCTCTACAGCCGTTCGCTCCATGGGAATCAAGTCTCGAGCGTGGCCCTCGAGTCGCCTGCCTCCGTCCAAGCACGTCCGAGGCGGACATAGGACAGGACACAGGGATGGAAGGAGAGACAACAGCAAGACAGGCATGGCTCTCCATTTCCCCGGAACGAATGCTCCTATGGATTGGACACTGAGACACCCCATAATCTTCAAGCCACTGGATTCCACTGAATAACAACTCCCATCTCTCCAGCCCCTTTAACGTAGTGAAACGTCCCCAGGGCCCCTCACAGGAGCGTAAATCAGATTAAAATTCACCATCGAGCCCCATGAGGAGATAATCGGACAGGTGACCAAAAGCTCGGGCAAAGAGGGAGGTTTTAAGGAGCGTCTTAAAGGAGGAGGGAGAGAGAGAGAGAGGGAGAGGTTTAGGGAGGGAATTCCAGAGCTCAGGGCCCCAGGCAGCTGAAGGCACGGCCGCCAATGGTGGAGCGATGGGAATCGGGGGGGATGGACAAGAGGCCGGAATTGGAGGAGGGCAGAGATCTCGGAGGGTCGTAGGGGGTTACAGAGATAGTGAGGGGGTGAGGGCCATGGAGTGATTTAAACAGGAGGATGAGAATTGTCGGGGCTGGAGGAGGTTACAGAGATAGGGAGGGGGGCGAGGGGCCATGGAGGGATTTGAACAGGAGGATGAGAATTGTAGGGGTTGGAGGAGGTTACAGAGATAGGGAGGGAGGGGGCGAGGGCCATGGAGGGATTTGAACAGGAGGATGGAGAATTGTAGGGGCTGGAGGAGGTTACAGAGATAGGGAGGGAGGAGGGAGGGGCGATGGAGGGATTTGAACAGGAGGATGAGAATTGTCGGGGCTGGAGGAGGTTACAGAGATAGGGAGGGAGGAGGGAGGGGCCATGGAGGGATTTGAACAGGAGGATGGAGAATTGTAGGGGCTGGAGGAGGTTACAGAGATAGGGAGGGGGGGCGAGGGGCCATGGAGGGATTTGAACAGGAGGATGAGAATTGTAGGGGTTGGAGGAGGTTACAGAGATAGGGAGGGAGGGGGCGAGGGCCATGGAGGGATTTGAACAGGAGGATGGAGAATTGTCGGGGCTGGAGGAGGTTACAGAGATAGGGAGGGAGGGGCGAGGGGCCATGGAGGGATTTGAACAAGAGGATGAGAATTGTAGGGGTTGGAGGAGGTTACAGAGATAGGGAGGGAGGGGGCGAGGGGCCATGGAGGGATTTGAACAGGAGGATGAGAATTGTAGGGGTTGGAGGAGGTTACAGAGATAGGGAGGGAGGGGGCGAGGGCCATGGAGGGATTTGAACAGGAGGATGGAGAATTGTCGGGGCTGGAGGAGGTTACAGAGATAGGGAGGGGGGGCGAGGGGCCATGGAGGGATTTGAACAGGAGGATGAGAATTGTAGGGGTTGGAGGAGGTTACAGAGATAGGGAGGGAGAGGGGGTGGGGGATTTGAACAGGAGGATGAGAATTGTAGGGGCTGGAGGAGGTTACAGAGATAGGGAGGGAGGAGGGAGGGGCGATGGAGGGATTTGAACAGGAGGATGAGAATTGTCGGGGCTGGAGGAGGTTACAGAGATAGGGAGGGAGGGGGCGAGGGCCATGGAGGGATTTGAACAGGAGGATGGAGAATTGTAGGGGCTGGAGGAGGTTACAGAGATAGGGAGGGAGGAGGGAGGGGCGATGGAGGGATTTGAACAGGAGGATGAGAATTGTCGGGGCTGGAGGAGGTTACAGAGATAGGGAGGGAGGAGGGAGGAGGGAGGGGCCATGGAGGGATTTGAACAGGAGGATGAGAATTGTCGGGGCTGGAGGAGGTTACAGAGATAGGGAGGGAGGGGCGAGGGGCCATGGAGGGATTTGAACAGGAGGATGAGAATTGTAGGGACTGGAGGAGGTTACAGAGATAGGGAGGGAGGGGGCGAGGGCCATGGAGGGATTTGAACAGGAGGATGGAGAATTGTCGGGGCTGGAGGAGGTTACAGAGATAGGGAGGGGGGGCGAGGGGCCATGGAGGGATTTGAACAGGAGGATGAGAATTGTAGGGGTTGGAGGAGGTTACAGAGATAGGGAGGGACGGGGCGAGGGCCATGGAGGGATTTGAACAGGAGGATGGAGAATTGTCGGGGCTGGAGGAGGTTACAGAGATAGGGAGGGGGGGCGAGGGGCCATGGAGGGATTTGAACAGGAGGATGAGAATTGTAGGGGTTGGAGGAGGTTACAGAGATAGGGAGGGAGAGGGGGTGGGGGATTTGAACAGGAGGATGAGAATTGTAGGGGCTGGAGGAGGTTACAGAGATAGGGAGGGAGGAGGGAGGGGCGATGGAGGGATTTGAACAGGAGGATGAGAATTGTCGGGGTTGGAGGAGGTTACAGAGATAGGGAGGGAGGAGGGAGGGGCGATGGAGGGATTTGAACAGGAGGATGAGAATTGTCGGGGCTGGAGGAGGTTACAGAGATAGGGAGGGAGGGGGGCGAGGGGCTATGGAGGGATTTGAACAGGAGGATGAGAATTGTCGGGGCTGGAGGAGGTTACAGAGATAGGGAGGGAGGAGGGAGGGGCGATGGAGGGATTTGAACAGGAGGATGAGAATTGTAGGGGCTGGAGGAGGTTACAGAGATAGGGAGGGAGGGGGCGAGGGCCATGGAGGGATTTGAACAGGAGGATGGAGAATTGTAGGGACTGGAGGAGGTTACAGAGATAGGGAGGGAGGGGGGCGAGGGGCCATGGAGGGATTTGAACAGGAGGATGAGAATTGTAGGGGCTGGAGGAGGTTACAGAGATAGGGAGGGAGGGGCGAGGGGCCATGGAGGGATTTGAACAGGAGGATGAGAATTGTAGGGGCTGGAGGAGGTTACAGAGATAGGGAGGGAGGGGGCGAGGGGCCATGGAGGGATTTGAACAGGAGAATGAGAATTGTAGGGGCTGGAGGAGGTTACAGAGATAGGGAGGGAGGGGGGCGAGGGCCATGGAGGGATTTGAACAGGAGGATGGAGAATTTTAAAATGGAGGCGTTATAATAAGTATTTTTTCTATAGCCTATAAATTCGAGACAAACAAGATACAGATCAAGTCCCACGCAGACACGTGGGAATCTCAGGAACTATTCTGGTTCTGTAATGAACACTCAGAAGGCAATGGCGACTCGGACTGCCCTATCGCAGAGATCGGAGGCAGAGAGCGTCCAGTGCTGCGATTCACACTCTCTCTCCCTCCTCCGCCAACTTCGAAACGCACGAGGCAGAGCGTGAGGGAACTCGAGTGGCACCCGATCGAAGAAATTACAGACAGAGGGAGTCAGGATCATAGAAATAACACAGCACAGGAGGAGGTCACACAGCCCATCGGGACTGTTCCGGCTCCCTCAAGTACCAATCCCACCCTCCGTTCCCCACGTCCCTTTCAATTTTTCTTGTTCAGATATTGCTGCGCTGAGGGTCGGTACTGAGGGAGCGCCGCGCCGTCGGAGGGTCGGTACTGAGGGAGCGCCGCGCCGTCGGAGGGTCGGTACTGAGGGAGCGCCGCGCCGTCGGAGGGTCGGCACTGAGGGAGCGCCGCGCCGTCGGAGGGTCGGCACTGAGGGAGCGCCGCGCCGTCGGAGGGTCGGCACTGAGGGAGCGCCGCGCCGTCGGAGGGTCGGTACTGAGGGAGCGCCGCGCCGTCGGAGGGTCGGTACTGAGGGACGGCTGCTGCGTTTCCCACATTACAACAGTGAGCACACTTCAAAAAAAAACTGTCCTTCGTTGGCCGTGAAGCTTCGGGACGTCCCGAGGGCTCTGTCGAATTGGGGGTCTGGTTTTCCCATCGTATTTTATACGGAAACCCCCTCGGTCGCCGCGATCTGTTGGAGACCGCGCGTGGTGTGGAGTGGGAGGTGAGATCTCCACCCCGGACCGGGCGTTCCCCCAGAGAGTGTGGGATCGGCACTCACCACAACCATTGCTCTGCTGGTACAGGATTATCACCGGATACAGGTTCATGGGGGGTGGGGGGAACAAACCCGAGACCACCCCCCACCCCCCGGGGCTCCTCTTCTCTTTAACCCCAAACCCCACCCCCCCACCCCGCTCCAAAAGAGCTCCAGGGCAAAAGAGGAATCACTCCTCCCTCTCACCCCCAGACACCTCGGGGAGAGGAACCGTGGCCCCCTCCCCCAGAGAGGGGGGGCGATCGCAGGCCCCTCCCCCAGGGGCACCACTGCCTCCCGCCCACTCTCCCCTCCGCCAGACCCCTGCCCCAGGACCCTCAGACACCCTGGCCCAGGCCCCGCCCTCCCCTCAGGCCCCATCCCTCCCCCAGGCCCCCCTCCACCAGGCCCCTCCCTTCAGACCCCCCCCACTCTCCCTCAGGCCCCTCCCCTTCTCAGACCCCCCGTCCTTCTCCTCAAACCCCCCTCTGGGCCCTCCCTTCAGAGCCCCCCCACTCTCCCTCTGGCCCCTCCCATCTCCTGGCCCCTCCCCTCAGACACCCCCTCAGGCCCCTCCCCTTCTTAGACACCCCCTCAGGCCCCTCCCCTTCTCAGACACCCCCTCTGGCCCCTCCCCTTCTCCTCAAACCCCCCCTCTGGCCCCTCCCCTTCTCCTCAGACACCCCCTCAGGCCCCTCCCCTTCTCCTCAAACCCCCCTCTGGCCCCTCCCCTTCTCCTCAGACTCCCCTCTGGCTCCTCCCCTTCTCCTCAAATCCCCCTCTGGCCCCTCCCCTTCTCCTCAGACTCCCCTCTGGCCCCTCCCCTTCTCAGACACCCCCTCTGGCCCCTCCCCTTCTCAGACCCCCTTAGGCCCCTCCCCTTCTCAGACCCCCTTAGGCCCCTCCCCTTCTCAGACCCCCTTAGGCCCCTCCCCTTCTCCTCAGACCGCCCTCAGGCCCCTCCCCTTCTCCTCAGACCCCCCCTCAGGCCCCTCCCCTTCTCCTCAGACCACCCCTCAGGCCCCTCCCCTTCTCCTCAGACCCCCCCTCAGGCCCCTCCCCTTCTCCTCAGACCCCCCTCAGGCCCCTCCCCTTCTCCTCAGACCCCCCCTCAGGCACCTCCCCTTCTCCTCAGACCCCCCCTCTGGCCCCTCCCCTTCTCCTCAAACCCCCCTCTGGCCCCTCCCCTTCTCCTCAAACCCCCCTCTGGCCCCTCCCCTCTCCTCAGACCCCCCTCTGGCCCCTCCCCTTCTCCTCAGACCCCCTCTGGCCCCTCCCCTTCTCCTCAGACCCCCCTCTGGCCCCTCCCCTTCTCCTCAGACCCCCCTCTGGCCCCTCCCCTTCTCCTCAGACCCCCCTCTGGCCCCTCCCCTTCTCCTCAAATCCCCCTCTGGCCCCTCCCCTTCTCCTCAAACCCCCCTCTGGCCCCTCCCCTTCTCAAACCCCCCTCTGGGCCCTCCCCTCAGATCCCCCTCTTGCCCCTCCCCTCTCCTCAGACCCCCCCTCAGGCCCCTCCCCTTCTCCTCAAACCCCACTCTGGCCCCTCCCCTTCTCCTCAAACCCCCCTCTGGCCCCTCCCCTTCTCCTCAAACCCCCTTCTGGGCCCTCCCCTCAAATCCCCCTCTGGCCCCTCCCCTTCTCCTCAGACACCCCCTCTGGCCCCTCCCCTTCTCAGACCCCCTTAGGCCCCTCCCCTTCTCAGACCCCCTTAGGCCCCTCCCCTTCTCAGACCCCCTTAGGCCCCTCCCCTTCTCAGACCCCCTCTGGCCCCTCCCCTCTCCTCAGACCCCCCCTCAGGCCCCTCCCCTTCTCCTCAAATCCCCCTCTGGCCCCTCCCCTTCTCCTCAGACTCCCCTCTGGCCCCTCCCCTTCTCAGACACCCCCTCTGGCCCCTCCCCTTCTCAGACACCCCCTCTGGCCCCTCCCCTTCTCGTTAGACCCCCCTCAGGCCCCTCCCCTTCTCCTCAGACCACCCTCAGGCCCCTCCCCTTCTCCTCAGACCCTCCTCAGACCCCCCCCCCTTCTCCTCAGACCCCCCCCCTTCTCCTCAGACCCCCCCCCCTTCTCCTCAGACCCCCCCCCTTCTCCTCAGACCCCCCCCCCTTCTCCTCAGACCCCCCCCCCCTTCTCCTCAGACCCCCCCCCCCTTCTCCTCAGACCCCCCCCCCTTCTCCTCAGACCCCCCCCCTTCTCCTCAGACCCCCCCCCTTCTCCTCAGACCCCCCCCCCTTCTCCTCAGACCCCCCCCCCCTTCTCCTCAGACCCCCCCCCCCTTCTCCTCAGACCCCCCCCCCCCCTTCTCCTCAGACCCCCCTCTGGCCCCTCCCCTTATCCTCAGACCCCCTCTCTGGCCCCTCCCCTTCTCGTCAGACCCCTCCTCTTCTCCTCAGACCCCCCTCTGGCCCCTCCCCTTCTCCTCAGACCCCTCCCCTGGCCCCTCCCCTTCTCCTCAGACCCCTCCCCTTCTCCTCAGACCCCTCCCCTTCTCCTCAGACCCCTCCCCTTCTCCTCAGACCCCTCCCCTTCTCCTCAGACCCCTCCCCTTCTCCTCAGACCCCTCCCCTTCTCCTCAGACCCCTCCCCTTCTCCTCAGACCCCTCCCCTTCTCCTCAGACCCCTCCCCTTCTCCTCAGACCCCTCCCCTTCTCCCCCTCTCTCCAGGCCCCTCCCCCTCAGGCCCCTCCCCTTCTCCTCAGACCCCCCTCTGGCCCCTCCCCTTCTCCTCAGACCCCCCCCTCTGGCCCCTCCCCTCTGACCCCCCCTCTGGCCCCTCCCCTTCTCCTCAGACCCCCCTCTGGCCCCTCCCCTTCTCCTCAGACCCCTCCCCTTCTCCTCAGACCCCCCCTCTCCTCAGACCCCCCCCTCTCCTCAGACCCCCCCCCCTCTCCTCAGACCCCCCCCCCTTCTCCTCAAACCCCCCCCCCTTCTCCTCAGACCCCCCTCTGGCCCCTCCCCTTCTCCTCAGACCCCTCCCCTTCTCCTCAGACCCCCCTCAGGCCCCCCCTCTCCTCAGACCCCCCCCCCTTCTCCTCAGACCCCCCCCCTTCTCCTCAGACCCCCCCCTCTCCTCAGACCCCCCCCCCCTCTCCTCAGACCCTCCCCCCCTTCTCCTCAGACCCTCCCCCCCTTCTCCTCAGACCCTCCCCCCCCTTCTCCTCAGACCCTCCCCCCCTTCTCCTCAGACCCTCCCCCCCTTCTCCTCAGACCCTCCCCCCCTTCTCCTCAGACCCTCCCCCCCTTCTCCTCAGACCCCCCCCCCCTTCTCCTCAGACCCCTCCCCCCCTTCTCCTCAGACCCCCGCCCCCCCTTCTCCTCAGACCCCCCCTCTGGCCCCTCCCCTTCTCCTCAGACCCCCTCTCTGGCCCCTCCCCTTCTCCTCAGACCCCTCCCCTTCTCCTCAGACCCCCCTCTGGCCCCTCCCCTTCTCCTCAGACCCCCTCTGGCCCCTCCCCTTCTCCTCAAACCCCTCCCCTTCTCCTCAGACCCCTCCCCTTCTCCTCAGACCCCTCCCCTTCTCCTCAGACCCCTCCCCTTCTCCTCAGACCCCTCCCCTTCTCCTCAGACCCCTCCCCTTCTCCTCAGACCCCTCCCCTTCTCCTCAGACCCTCCCCTTCTCCCCCTCTCTCCAGGCCCCTCCCCCTCAGGCCCCTCCCCTTCTCCTCAGACCCCCCCTCTGGCCCCTCCCCATCTCCTCAGACCCCCCCTCTGGCCCCTCCCCTCTCCTCAGACCCCCCTCTGGCCCCTCCCCTTCTCCTCAGACTCCCCTCTGGCCCCTCCCCTTCTCCTCAGACCCCCCCCTCTGGCCCCTCCCCTTCTCCTCAGACCCCCCTCTGGCCCCTCCCCTTCTCCTCAGACCCCCCTCTGGCCCCTCCCCTTCTCAGACCCCCCTCTGGCCCCTCCCCTTCTCCTCAGACCCCCCTCTGGCCCCTCCCCTTCTACTCAGTCCCCCCTCTGGCCCCTCCCCTTCTCCTCAGACTCCCCTCTGGACCCTCCCCTCTCCTCAGACCCCTCCCCTTCTCCTCAGACACGCCTCTGGCCCCTCCCCTTCTCCTCAGACCCCCTCTGGCCCCCTCCCCTTCTCCTCAGACCACCCTCTGGCCCCCTCCCCTTCTCCTCAGACCCCCTCTGGCCCCTCCCCTTCTCCTCAGACTCCCCTCTGGCCCCTCCCCTTCTCCTCAGACCCCCCCTCCTTCCCCTCTGGCCCCTCCCCTTCTCCCCCCTCAGGCACCTCCCCCTCTCCTCAGACCCCCCCTCTCCTCAGACCCCTCCCCTTCTCCCCCCTCTCTCCAGGCCCCTCCCCCTCCGGCCCCTCCTCTCTCCTCAGACCCCCTCCCCTCTGTCCCCTCCTCCTCCTCCTCCTCCTCCTCCTCCTCCCTCTCACCGTTCGGGCCCCACTTGTCGCGGCCCTTGCGGAGTTGCTCGGGGCCGAGGCCGGTGCTCTCGTTGACGCCGAAATGCCGCAGCACCTCGTCCACGGTGCGGGTGTGGGCGGCCTCCATCTCTCTCCCCCTGCCTGCCTGTCTGTCTGTCTGTCCGTCCGTCCGTCTCTCTCTCTCTCTCTCTCTCGCCGTGTGTCTGGGCTCCGGCTGCGGCTCCGCTCACAATCCGCCTCCTTTCGCCGCTCTCCTCTCCGCTTCAAGCCGACGCCATGACATACCGGCGCCGCGCACGCAACTGCGCATGCGCGCGGGCGGGGAGGGGGGAGGGCGGGTGACTGACAGCGGCGCCCGCCAATGGGCGGCGGCTCCGGCCCGTCGTCGGCGGCGCGCTGACCAATGGCCGCCCGTCGTTGCGCCGAGGAGGGGCGGGGCCTCGACCCGCTCCCGCCCACCCCTGGCCCCGCCCTTGCGCGCCTGCGCACTCTCCTCTCCCAACCGCCGACATCAACAGCCCCGAAAGCGCGCGCCGGCGGTGAGGGGGCGGTGGGCGGGGCTTGCGTTTGATTGGCGTCGTCGGCGACCAATGGGGGGGTCGGGGGAGACCTCCGCGCCATAACCGCCGGGCCAATCGCCGACAGGAGGAGGCGGGTGACGTCGGGGAGGAAGGCGGGACTTGCCTCAGGCTCCGCCCCCCCCGAACCATGTGTAAGCCGCGCATTGGACCAGCCGTTTCCACGGTGACGCGCCGCTCCCTGCTGCCACCAGCGCGCATGCGCCAAACTCCCCCTCCCCCCGCCCCCGGAGGTTAGCACGTGTCGGCCGCATGTGATCGGTGGAAACAACGAGCCGGCTGAGGCAAGAGGCAACCCACGGGCGCTGGTCGGGGCCTCTGGGAGGACCCAGCCCGGTCCTCCCAGGGGTTCCCCTCAGGCCGCCTGGGCCAAAACTTGACGGCTGCTCTAAAAGTCAAGTTTGAATTTTCTTTCTCTTCCTTTTCATTTAAAAAAATGGGGTCCGTTCCCATCGCCCCGCATCCCCCCCCCTCCCCATCTCCCCGCCGCCACCGTCCCCGCCGTGGGCGACATATCCTATTTAAATTTCCGGGTGTCCCGGGCCACCGCGTGGGATCTTGCTGTGCGCAGAGCGAAGGGGCCGCGCTGCCTCCGTCACGGCGGCCGCCCACCCTCCCCTTCCGAAGGGGCCGCGGAGTGCGGTGGGACGTCCCGAGGCGGCGGACGGCGAGGTTGAAGGCCTTTCCTCCTCACGTGGTCGAATAGCCCGCGGTGGCACTGCTGAAATTTGCCTCCGCGCGGAATTTCAGACCCAAAACTAATCCCACTGCCCCGCTCTCCCCCCATAGCCCTGTATCAATCCCCACACTAATCCCACTGCCCCGCTCTCTCCCCATAGCCCTGTATCAATCCACAAACTAATCCCACTGCCCCGCTCTCCCCCCATAGCCCTGTATCAATCCCCACACTAATCCCACTGCCCCACTCTCTCCCCATAGCCCTGTATCAATCCCCAAACTAATCACACTGCCCCACTCTCTCCCCGTAGCCCTGTATCAATCCCCAAACTAATCCCACTGCCCCGCTCTCTCCCCATAGCCCTGTATCAATCCCCACACTAATCCCACTGCCCCGCTCTCCCCCCATAGCCCTGTATCAATCCCCACACTAATCCCACTGCCCCGCTCTCTCCCCATAGTCCTGTATCAATCCCCAAACTAATCCCACTGCCCCGCTCTCTCCCCATAGACCTGTATCAATCCCAAACGAATCCCACTGCCCCACTCTCTCCCCATCGCCCTGTATCAATCCCCACACTAATCCCACTGCCCCACTCTCTCCCCATCGCCCTGTATCAATCCCCACACTAATCCCACTGCCCCGCTCTCTCCCCATAGCCCTGTATCAATCCCAAACTAATCCCACTGCCCCACTCTCTCCCCATAGCCCTGTATCGATCCCCAAACTAATCCCACTGCCCCGCTCTCTCCCCACAGCCCTGTATCAATCCCCAAACTAATCCCACTGCCCCACTCTCTCCCCATAGCCCTGTATCAATCCCAAACTAATCCCACTGCCCCGCTCTCTCCCCAAAGCGGCGCTCCCTCAGTACTGACCCTCCGACAGTGCGGCGCTCCCTCAGTACTGACCCTCCGACAGTGCAGCGCTCCCTCAGTACTGACCCTCCCACAGTGCAGCGCTCCCTCAGTACTGACCCTCCGGGAGTGATTACAGGCTGAAATCTAATCGAGGGGTTCGGGGGGTTTATATATAGAATAACAGATACCTGGGAGTGAGTTACAGACTGGAATCTAATCGAGGGGTTCGGGGGGGTTTATATATAGAATAACAGATACCCGGGAGTGAGTTACAGACTGGAATCTAATCGAGGGGTTCGGGGGGTTTATATATAGAATAACAGATACCCGGGAGCGAGTTACAGGCTGGAATCTAATCGAGCGGTTCGGGGGGTTTATATATAGAATAACAGATACCCGGGAGTGAGTTACAGACTGGAATCTAATCGAGGGGTTCGGGGGGGTTTATATATAGAATAACAGATACCCGGGAGTGAGTTACAGACTGGAATCTAATCGAGGGGTTCGGGGGGTTTATATATAGAATAACAGATACCCGGGAGTGAGTTACAGACTGGAATCTAATCGAGGGGTTCGGAGGGTTTATATATAGAATAACAGATACCCGGGAGTGAGTTACAGACTGGAATCCAATCGAGGGGTTCGGGGGGTTTATATATAGAATAACAGATACCCGGGAGTGAGTTACAGACTGGAATCTAATCGAGGGGTTCGGGGGGTTTATATAGAGAATAACAGATACCCGGGAGTGAGTTACAGACTGGAATCTAATCGAGGGGTTCGGGGGGTTTATATATAGAATAACAGATACCCGGGAGTGAGTTACAGACTGGAATCTAATCGAGGGGTTCGGGGGGTTTATATATAGAATAACAGATACCCGGGAGTGAGTTACAGACTGGAATCTAATCGAGGGGTTCGGGGGGGTTTATATATAGAATAACAGATACCCGGGAGTGAGTTACAGACTGGAATCTAATCGAGGGGTTCGGGGGGTTTATATATAGAATAACAGATACCCGGGAGTGAGTTACAGACTGGAATCTAATCGAGGGGTTCGGGGGGTTTATATATAGAATAACAGATACCCGGGAGTGAGTTACAGACTGGAATCTAATCGAGGGGTTCGGAGGGTTTATATATAGAATAACAGATACCCGGGAGTGAGTTACAGACTGGAATCCAATCGAGGGGTTCGGGGGGTTTATATATAGAATAACAGATACCCGGGAGTGAGTTACAGACTGGAATCTAATCGAGGGGTTCGGGGGGTTTATATAGAGAATAACAGATACCCGGGAGTGAGTTACAGACTGGAATCTAATCGAGGGGTTCGGGGGGTTTATATATAGAATAACAGATACCCGGGAGTGAGTTACAGACTGGAATCTAATCGAGGGGTTCGGGGGGTTTATATATAGAATAACAGATACCCGGGAGTGAGTTACAGACTGGAATCTAATCGAGGGGTTCGGGGGGGTTTATATATAGAATAACAGATACCCGGGAGTGAGTTACAGACTGGAATCTAATCGAGGGGTTCGGGGGGTTTATATATAGAATAACAGATACCCGGGAGTGAGTTACAGACTGGAATCTAATCGAGGGGTTCGGGGGGTTTATATATAGAATAACAGATACCCGGGGAGTGAGTTACAGACTGGAATCTAATCGAGGGGTTCGGGGGGTTTATATATAGAATAACAGATACCCGGGAGTGAGTTACAGACTGGAATCTAATCGAGAGGTTCGGGGGGGTTTATATATAGAATAACAGATACCCGGGAGTGAGTTACAGACTGGAATCTAATCGAGGGGTTCGGGGGGTTTATATAGAGAATAACAGATACCCGGGAGTGAGTTACAGACTGGAATCTAATCGAGGGGTTCGGGGGGTTTATATATAGAATAACAGATACCCAGGAGTGAGTTACAGACTGGAATCTAATCGAGGGGTTCGGGGGGTTTATATATAGAATAACAGATACCCGGGAGTGAGTTACAGACTGGAATCTAATCGAGGGGTTCGGGGGGTTTATATATAGAATAACAGATACCCAGGAGTGAGTTACAGACTGGAATCTAATCGAGGGGTTCGGGGGGTTTATATATAGAATAACAGATACCCAGGAGTGAGTTACAGACTGGAATCTAATCGAGGGGTTCGGGGGGTTTATATATAGAATAACAGATACCCGGGAGTGAGTTACAGACTGGAATCTAATCGGGGGGTTCGGGGGGTTTATATATAGAATAACAGATACCCGGGAGTGAGTTACAGGCTGGAATCTAATCGAGGGGTTCGGGGGGTTTATATATAGAATAACAGATACCCGGGAGTGAGTTACAGATTGGAATCTAATCGAGGGGTTCGGGGGGTTTATATATAGAATAACAGATACCCGGGAGTGAGTTACAGACTGGAATCTAATCGAGGGGTTCGGGGGGGTTTATATATAGAATAACAGATACCCGGGAGTGAGTTACAGACTGGAATCTAATCGAGGGGTTCGGGGGGGTTTATATATAGAATAACAGATACCCGGGAGCGAGTTACAGACTGGAATCTAATCGAGGGGTTCGGGGGGTTTATATATAGAATAACAGATACCCGGGAGTGAGTTACAGACTGGAATCTCATCGAGGGGTTCGGGGGGTTTATATATAGAATAACAGATACCCGGGAGTGAGTTACAGACTGGAATCTAATCGAGGGGTTCGGGGGGTTTATATATAGAATAACAGATACCCGGGAGTGAGTTACAGACTGGAATCTAATCGAGGGGTTCGGGGGGTTTATATATGGAATAACAGATACCCGGGAGTGAGTTACAGACTGGAATCTAATCGAGGGGTTCGGGGGGTTTATATATAGAATAACAGATACCCGGGAGTGAGTTACAGACTGGAATCTAATCGAGGGGTTCGGGGGGTTTATATATGGAATAACAGATACCCGGGAGTGAGTTACAGACTGGAATCTAATCGAGGGGTTCGGGGGGTTTATATATAGAATAACAGATACCCGGGAGTGAGTTACAGACTGGAATCTAATCGAGGGGTTCGGGGGGTTTATATATAGAATAACAGATACCCGGGAGTGAGTTACAGACTGGAATCTAATCGAGGGGTTCGGGGGGTTTATATATGGAATAACAGATACCCGGGAGTGAGTTACAGACTGGAATCTAATCGAGGGGTTCGGGGGGTTTATATATAGAATAACAGATACCCGGGAGTGAGTTACAGACTGGAATCTAATCGAGGGGTTCGGGGGGTTTTATAGAATAACAGATACCCGGGAGTGAGTTACAGACTGGAATCTAATCGAGGGGTTCGGGGGGTTTATATATAGAATAACAGATACCCGGGAGTGAGTTACAGACTGGAATCTAATCGAGGGGTTCGGGGGGGTTTATATATAGAATAACAGATACCCGGGAGTGAGTTACAGACTGGAATCTAATCGAGGGGTTCGGGGGGTTTATATATAGAATAACAGATACCCGGGAGTGAGTTACAGACTGGAATCTAATCGAGGGGTTCGGGGGGTTTTATAGAATAACAGATACCCGGGAGTGAGTTACAGACTGGAATCTAATCGAGGGGTTCGGGGGGGTTTATATATAGAATAACAGATACCCGGGAGTGAGTTACAGACTGGAATCTAATCGAGGGGTTCGGGGGGGTTTATATATAGAATAACAGATACCCGGGAGTGAGTTACAGACTGGAATCTAATCGAGGGGTTCGGGGGGTTTATATATAGAATAACAGATACCCCGGAGTGAGTTACAGACTGGAATCTAATCGAGGGGTTCGGGGGGTTTATATATAGAATAACAGATACCCGGGAGTGAGTTACAGACTGGAATCTAATCGAGGGGTTCGGGGGGTTTATATATAGAATAACAGATACCCGGGAGTGAGTTACAGACTGGAATCTAATCGAGGGGTTCGGGGGGTTTATATATAGAATAACAGATACCCAGGAGTGAGTTACAGACTGGAATCTAATTGAGGGGTTCGGGGGGTTTATATATAGAATAACAGATACCCGGGAGTGAGTTACAGACTGGAATCTAATCGAGGGGTTCGGGGGGTTTTATAGAATAACAGATACCCGGGAGTGCTCTCCTGCTCTGTGCCTGTCTGACTCGCCCTCTCCACACTGAATCACCTCTGAGCCCTCGGAGCCGTAGTTCGATGTTGAGAGACGGGAAAGTTTGGCGTGTTGTAAATATTTATTATAAAATTGATATATTGTGCTTTTGATATGATCCGAAGCCCTTCCCAGCAGTTATAGTGAAGCTCGACCGTCCGTCTGTAAATGGAGCAGGCCCTTTAAAGCCGCCTGCAAGAGGAATAGAAAATATTTCACGATAAAATGACTCTTTCGGCAGAGAGAGATTCTCGGGGAGAAACGTTTAGACAAAAGTGCGGAGAACGGTATAAAATAGTGCAGGGTCCCTTCCCCAGGAGACCAGAGACCGACAGGACATCCCCGTCCAGGATGGCTGGGCTCGCGGACCCCGTCCCTCCGAGCAGTGATCTGTGGGGTCGAGACGCCGCTGATATCTTGGCAGTGACCTGGGGGAAGGAGGGAAAGTCTCAGCGTTACCGGAAGGGAGACCTCCCCGCTCTCTCCAGCCCCCTCTCCCCCACCTCGGGACGGCCCAGAGCTTCGCACGCGGTGAAACGTGGAGAACGCGCCAGACGGTTGTTGCACAGCAAGATCCCACAGGCAGCCACGTGAGAACGAGCGCTCCCTCGGCGCCGACCCTCCGACAGTGCGGCGCTCCCTCGGTACTGACCCTCCGACAGTGCGGCTCTCCCTCGGTGCTGACCCTCCGACAGTGCGGCGCTCCCTCAGTACTGACCCTCCGACAGTGCGGCGCTCCCTCAGTACTGACCCTCCGACAGTGCGGCGCTCCCTCAGTACTGACCCTCCGACAGTGCGGCGCTCCCTCAGTACTGACCCTCCGACAGTGCGGCGCTCCCTCAGTACTGACCCTCCGACAGTGCGGCGCTCCCTCAGTACTGACCCTCCGACAGTGCGGCCCTCCCTCAGTACTGACCCTCCGACAGTGCAGCCCTCCCTCAGTACTGACCCTCCGACAGTGCGGCGCTCCCTCAGTCCGACCCTCCGACAGTGCGGCGCTCCCTCGGTACCGACCCTCCGACAGTGCGGCGCTCCCTCAGTCCCGACCCTCCGACAGTGCGGCGCTCCCTCAGTCCCGACCCTCCGACAGTGCGGCGCTCCCTCGGTACTGACCCTCCGACAGTGCGGCTCTCCCTCGGTGCTGACCCTCCGACAGTGCGGCGCTCCCTCAGTACTGACCCTCCGACAGTGCGGCGCTCCCTCAGTACTGACCCTCCGACAGTGCGGCGCTCCCTCAGTACTGACCCTCCGACAGTGCGGCGCTCCTCAGTACTGACCCTCCGACAGTGCGGCGCTCCCTCAGTACTGACCCTCCGACAGTGCGGCCCTCCCTCAGTACTGATCCTCCGACAGTGCGGCCCTCCCTCAGTACTGATCCTCCGACAGTGCGGCCCTCCCTCAGTACTGACCCTCCGACAGTGCGGCACTCCCTCAGTACCGACCCTCCGACAGTGCGGCGCTCCCTCGGTACTGACCCTCCGACAGTGCAGCGCTCCCTCAGTACTGACCCTCCGACAGTGCGGCCCTCCCTCAGTACTGACCCTCCGACAGTGCGGCGCTCCCTCAGTACTGACCCTCCGACAGTGCGGCCCTCCCTCAGTACCGACCCTCCGACAGTGCGGCGCTCCCTCAGTACTGACCCTCCGACAGTGCGGCGCTCCCTCAGTACTGACCCTCCGACAGTGCGGCCCTCCCTCAGTACTGACCCCTCCGACAGTGCGGCGCTCCCTCAGTACTGACCCTCTGACAGTGCGGCCCTCCCTCAGTACTGACCCTCCGACAGTGCGGGGCTCCCTCAGTACTGACCCTCCGACAGTGCAGCCCTCCCTCAGTACTGACCCTCCGACAGTGCGGGGCTCCCTCAGTACTGACCCTCCGACAGTGCAGCCCTCCCTCAGTACTGACCCTCCGACAGTGCGGGGCTCCCTCAGTACTGACCCTCCGACAGTGCAGCCCTCCCTCAGTACTGACCCTCCGACAGTGCGGGGCTCCCTCAGTACTGACCCTCCGACAGTGCAGCCCTCCCTCAGTACTGACCCTCCGACAGTGCGGCGCTCCCTCAGTACTGACCCTCCGACAGTGCAGCCCTCCCTCAGTACTGACCCTCCGACAGTGCGGCGCTCCCTCAGTACTGACCCACCGACAGTGCGGCGCTCCCTCAGTACCGACCCTCCGACAGTGCGGCGCTCCCTCAGTACTGACCCTCCGACAGTGCGGCGCTCCCTCAGTACTGACCCTCCGACAGTGCGGCGCTCCCTCAGTACTGACCCTCCGACAGTGCGGCCCTCCCTCAGTACTGACCCTCCGACAGTGCAGCCCTCCCTCAGTACTGACCCTCCGACAGTGCGGCGCTCCCTCAGTCCCGACCCTCCGACAGTGCGGCGCTCCCTCGGTACCGACCCTCCGACAGTGCGGCGCTCCCTCAGTCCCGACCCTCCGACAGTGCGGCGCTCCCTCGGTGCTGACCCTCCGACAGTGCGGCGCTCCCTCAGTACTGACCCTCCGACAGTGCGGCGCTCCCTCAGTACTGACCCTCCGACAGTGCTGCGCTCCCTCAGTACTGACCCTCCGACAGTGCGGCCCTCCCTCCCAGTACTGATCCTCCGACAGTGCGGCCCTCCCTCAGTACTGATCCTCCGACAGTGCGGCCCTCCCTCAGTACTGACCCTCCGACAGTGCGGCACTCCCTCAGTACCGACCCTCCGACAGTGCGGCGCTCCCTCGGTACTGACCCTCCGACAGTGCAGCGCTCCCTCAGTACTGACCCTCCGACAGTGCGGCCCTCCCTCAGTACTGACCCTCCGACAGTGCGGCGCTCCCTCAGTACTGACCCTCCGACAGTGCGGCCTCCCTCAGTACCGACCCTCCGACAGTGCGGCGCTCCCTCAGTACTGACCCTCCGACAGTGCGGCGCTCCCTCAGTACTGACCCTCCGACAGTGCGGCCCTCCCTCAGTACTGACCCTCCGACAGTGCGGCGCTCCCTCAGTACTGACCCTCTGACAGTGCGGCCCTCCCTCAGTACTGACCCTCCGACAGTGCGGGGCTCCCTCAGTACTGACCCTCCGACAGTGCAGCCCTCCCTCAGTACTGACCCTCCGACAGTGCGGGGCTCCCTCAGTACTGACCCTCCGACAGTGCAGCCCTCCCTCAGTACTGACCCTCCGACAGTGCGGGGCTCCCTCAGTACTGACCCTCCGACAGTGCAGCCCTCCCTCAGTACTGACCCTCCGACAGTGCGGGGCTCCCTCAGTACTGACCCTCCGACAGTGCAGCCCTCCCTCAGTACTGACCCTCCGACAGTGCGGCGCTCCCTCAGTACTGACCCTCCGACAGTGCGGCTCTCCCTCAGTACTGACCCTCCGACAGTGCGGCCCTCCCTCAGTACTGACCCTCCGACAGTGCGGCGCTCCCTCAGTACTGACCCTCCGACAGTGCGGGGCTCCCTCAGTACTGACCCTCTGACAGTGCGGCGCTCCCTCAGTACTGACCCTCCGACAGTGCGGCGCTCCCTCAGTACTGACCCTCCAACAGTGCGGCGCTCCCTCAGTACTGACCCTCCGACAGTGCGGCCCTCCCTCAGTACTGACCCTCCGACAGTGCGGCGCTCCCTCAGTACTGACCCTCCGACAGTGCGGCGCTCCCTCAGGTACCGACCCTCCGACAGTGCGGCGCTCCCTCAGTACTGACCCTCCGACAGTGCGGCGCTCCCTCAGTACTGACCCTCCGACAGTGCGGCCCTCCCTCAGTACTGACCCTCCGACAGTGCGGCCCTCCCTCAGTACCGACCCTCCGACAGTGCGGCCCTCCCTCAGTACTGACCCTCCGACAGTGCGGCGCTCCCTCAGTACTGACCCTCCGACAGTGCGGCGCTCCCTCAGTACCGACCCTCCGACAGTGCGGGGCTCCCTCAGTACCGACCCTCCGACAGTGCGGCGCTCCCTCAGTACCGACCCTCCGACAGTGCGGCCCTCCCTCAGTACTGACCCTCCGACAGTGCGGCGCTCCCTCAGTACCGACCCTCCGACAGTGCGGCGCTCCCTCAGTACCGACCCTCCGACAGTGCGGCGCTCCCTCAGTACGGACCCTCCGACAGTGCGGCGCTCCCTCAGTACCTGACCCTCCGACAGTGCGGCCCTCCCTCAGTACCGACCCTCCGACAGTGCGGCCCTCCCTCAGTACCGACCCTCCGACAGTGCGGCCCTCCCTCAGTACTGACCCTCCGACAGTGCGGCCCTCCCTCAGTACGGACCCTCCGACAGTGCGGCCCTCCCTCAGTACTGACCCTCCGACAGTGCGGCGCTCCCTCAGTACCGACCCTCCGACAGTGCGGCGCTCCCTCAGTACTGACCCTCCGACAGTGCGGCCCTCCCTCAGTACCGACCCTCCGACAGTGCGGCCCTCCCTCAGTACTGACCCTCCGACAGTGCGGGGCTCCCTCAGTACTGACCCTCCGACAGTGCGGCGCTCCCTCAGTACTGACCCTCCGACAGTGCGGCGCTCCCTCAGTACCGACCCTCCGACAGTGCGGCGCTCCCTCAGTACCGACCCTCCGACAGTGCGGGGCTCCCTCAGTACTGACCCTCCGACAGTGCGGCCCTCCCTCAGTACTGACCCTCCGACAGTGCGGCGCTCCCTCAGTACTGACCCTCCGACAGTGCGGCGCTCCCTCAGTACCGACCCTCCGACAGTGCAGCCCTCCCTCAGTACCGACCCTCCGACAGTGCGGCCCTCCCTCAGTACTGACCCTCCGACAGTGCGGCCCTCCCTCAGTACTGACCCTCCGACAGTGCGGCGCTCCCTCAGTACTGACCCTCCGACAGTGCGGCCCTCCCTCAGTACTGACCCTCCGACAGTGCGGCCCCTCCCTCAGTACTGACCCTCCGACAGTGCGGCGCTCCCTCAGTACTGACCCTCCGACAGTGCGGCCCTCCCTCAGTACTGACCCTCCGACAGTGCGGCCCTCCCTCAGTACTGACCCTCCGACAGTGCGGCCCTCCCTCAGTACTGATCCTCCGACAGTGCGGCCCTCCCTCAGTACTGATCCTCCGACAGTGCGGCCCTCCCTCAGTACTGACCCTCCGACAGTGCGGCACTCCCTCAGTACCGACCCTCCGACAGTGCGGCGCTCCCTCGGTACTGACCCTCCGACAGTGCAGCGCTCCCTCAGTACTGACCCTCCGACAGTGCGGGGCTCCCTCAGTAACGACCCTCCGACAGTGCGGCCCTCCCTCAGTACTGACCCTCCGACAGTGCGGCGCTCCCTCAGTACTGACCCTCCGACAGTGCGGCCCTCCCTCAGTACCGACCCTCCGACAGTGCGGCGCTCCCTCAGTACTGACCCTCCGACAGTGCGGCGCTCCCTCAGTACTGACCCTCCGACAGTGCGGCCCTCCCTCAGTACTGACCCTCCGACAGTGCGGCGCTCCCTCAGTACTGACCCTCTGACAGTGCGGCCCTCCCTCAGTACTGACCCTCCGACAGTGCGGGGCTCCCTCAGTACTGACCCTCCGACAGTGCAGCCCTCCCTCAGTACTGACCCTCCGACAGTGCGGGGCTCCCTCAGTACTGACCCTCCGACAGTGCAGCCCTCCCTCAGTACTGACCCTCCGACAGTGCGGCGCTCCCTCAGTACTGACCCTCCGACAGTGCGGCTCTCCCTCAGTACTGACCCTCCGACAGTGCGGCCCTCCCTCAGTACTGACCCTCCGACAGTGCGGCGCTCCCTCAGTACTGACCCTCCGACAGTGCGGCTCTCCCTCAGTACTGACCCTCCGACAGTGCGGGCCCTCCCTCAGCACTGACCCTCCGACAGTGCGGCGCTCCCTCAGTACCGACCCTCCGACAGTGCGGGGCTCCCTCAGTACTGACCCTCCGACAGTGCGGCGCTCCCTCAGTACCGACCCTCCGACAGTGCGGCGCTCCCTCAGTACCGACCCTCCGACAGTGCGGCGCTCCCTCAGTACCGACCCTCCGACAGTGCGGCGCTCCCTCAGTACTGACCCTCCGACAGTGCGGCGCTCCCTCAGTACTGACCCTCCGACAGTGCGGCCCTCCCTCAGTACTGACCCTCCGACAGTGCGGCGCTCCCTCAGTACTGACCCTCCGACAGTGCGGCGCTCCCTCAGTACTGACCCTCCGACAGTGCGGCCCTCCCTCAGTACTGACCCTCCGACAGTGCGGCCCTCCCTCAGTACTGACCCTCCGACAGTGCTGCCCTCCCTCAGTACTGACCCTCCGACAGTGCGGCGCTCCCTCAGTCCCGACCCTCCCTCAGTACTGACCCTCCCTCAGTCCCGACCCTCCCTCAGTCCCGACCCTCCCTCAGTCCCGACCCTCCCTCAGTCCCGACCCTCCCTCAGTACCGACCCTCCCTCAGTCCCGACCCTCCCTCAGTACCGACCCTCCCTCAGTACCGACCCTCCCTCAGACCCTCCCTCAGTCCCGACCCTCCCTCAGACCCTCCCTCAGTCCCGACCCTCCCTCAGTCCCGACCCTCCCTCAGTACCGACCCTCCCTCAGTCCCGACCCTCCCTCAGTACCGACCCTCCCTCAGTCCCGACCCTCCCTCAGTACCGACCCTCCCTCAGTCCCCGACCCTCCCTCAGTCCCGACCCTCCCTCAGTCCCGACCCTCCCTCAGTACCGACCCTCCCTCAGTCCCGACCCTCCCTCAGTACCGACCCTCCCTCAGTGCCGACCCTCCCTCAGTGCCGACCCTCCCTCAGTCCCGACCCTCCCTCAGTACCGACCCTCCCTCAGTCCCGACCCTCCCTCAGTCCCGACCCTA
>NW_027140036.1:525000-527500 GCF_035084215.1 Heptranchias perlo | reverse complement strand
AGAGAGAAGGAGACAGACAGACGGACAGAGTGAGGGTGTGAGGAGAGAGACAGACAGACAGAGTGAGGGTGTGAGAGAGAGACAGACAGAGTGAGGGTGAGAGAGAGAGAGACAGACAGACAGAGTGAGGTTGTGAGTGAGAGAGAGAGAGAGAGAGAGACAGACAGGGTGAGGGTGTAAGCTGGAGAGAGAGAGAGAGAGCGAGAGAGAGACAGACAGAGTGAGGGTGTGAGAGATAGAGACAGAATGACAGAGTGAGGGTGTGAGAGAGAGAGAGAGAGAGACAGACAGAGTGAGGGTGTGTGTGAGAGAGATGGAGAGAGAGACAGACAGACAGAATGAGGGTCTGTGAGAGAGAGAGACAGACAGAGTGAGGGTGTGTGTGAGAGATAGAGAGAGAGAGAGATAGACAGACAGAGTGAGGGTGTCAGAGAGAGAGAGAGAGACAGACAGAGTGAGGGTGTGAGAGAGAGACAGACAGACAGAGAGTGAGGGTGTGTGTGAGAGAGAGAGAGAGAGTGAGACAGAGAGAGACAGACAGAGTGAGGGTGTGAGAGAGAGAGAGAGACAGACAGACAGACAGAGTGAGGGTGTGAGAGAGAGAGAGAGAGAGAGAGAGACAGACAGAGTGAGGGTGTGTGTGAGAGAGATGGAGAGAGAGACTGACAGACAGAATGAGGGTGTGTGAGAGAGAGAGACAGACAGACAGAGTGAGGGTGTGAGAGAGAGAAAGAGGGAGAGAGAGAGGCAGGCAGAGTGAGGGTGTGAGTGAGAGAGAGAGAGAGAGAGTGAGGGTGTGATAGACAAAGTGACACAGACAGACAGAGTGAGGGTGTGTGAGAGAGAGAGAGAGACAGAGTGAGGGTGTGAGAGAGAGTCAGACAGAGTGAGGGTGTGAGAGAGAGAGAGAGACAGACAGACAGAGTGAGGGTGTGAGAGAGAGAGACATAGTGAGGGTGTGTGTGAGAGAGAGAGACAGAGTGAGGGTGAGAGAGAGTGAGAGAGAGACAGACAGGGTGAGGTTGTGAGAGAGAGAGAGGGAGACAGACAGACAGAGTGATGGTGTGAGAGAGAGAGACAGACAGAGTGAGGGTGTGAGTGAGAGAGAGAGAAGGAGAGACAGAGAGAGACAGACAGAGTGAGGGTGTGAGAGAGAGAGACAGAGTGAGGGTGTGTGAGAGAGAGAGAGAGAGACAGACAGTGTGAGGGTGTGAGAGAGAGAGAGAGAGAGACAGACAGAGTGAGGGTGAGAGAGAGGGAGACAGACAGACAGACAGAGTGAGGGTGTGAGGAGAGAGACAGACAGACAGAGTAGGGGTGTGAGAGAGAGACAGACAGAGTGAGGGTGAGAGAGAGCGAGAGAGAGACAGACAGGGTGAGGTTGTGAGAGAGAGAGAGGGAGACAGACAGACAGAGTGATGGTGTGAGAGAGAGAGACAGACAGAGTGAGGGTGTGAGAGAGAGACAGACAGAGTGAGGGTGAGAGAGAGAGAGACAGACAGACAGAGTGAGGTTGTGAGTGAGAGAGAGAGAGAGAGAGAGCCAGACAGGGTGAGGGTGTAAGCTAGAGAGAGAGAGAGAGAGAGCGAGAGAGAGACAGACAGAGTGAGGGTGTGAGAGAGTGAGACAGAATGACAGAGTGAGGGTGTGAGAGAGAGAGAGAGAGACAGACAGACAGAGTGAGGGTGTGTGTGAGAGAGATGGAGAGAGAGACAGACAGACAGAATGAGGGTGTGTGAGAGAGAGAGACAGACAGACATGAGTGAGGGTGTGAGCGAGGGAAAGAGGGAGAGAGAGACAGACAGAGTGAGGGTGTGTGTGAGAGATAGAGAGAGAGAGAGATAGACAGACAGAGTGAGGGTGTGAGAGAGAGAGAGAGATACAGAGAGAGACAGACAGAGTGAGGGTGTGAGAGAGAGAGACAGAGTGAGGGTGTGTGAGAGAGAGAGAGAGACAGACAGTGTGAGGGTGTGAGAGAGAGAGAGAGAGACAGACAGAGTGAGGGTGAGAGAGAGAGAGAGAGAGACAGAGTGAGGGTGTGAGGAGAGAGACAGACAGACAGAGTGAGGGTGTGAGAGAGAGACAGACAGAGTGAGGGTGAGAGAGAGAGAGACAGACAGACAGAGTGAGGTTGTGAGTGAGTGAGAGAGAGAGAGACAGACAGGGTGAGGGTGTAAGCTAGAGAGAGAGAGAGAGAGCGAGAGAGAGACAGACAGAGTGAGGGTGTGAGAGAGTGAGACAGAATGACAGAGTGAGGGTGTGAGAGAGAGAGAGAGAGAGAGAGAGACAGACAGAGTGAGGGTGTGTCTGAGAGAGATGGAGAGAGAGACAAACAGACAGAATGAGGGTGTGTGAGAGAGAGAGACAGACAGACATGAGTGAGGGTGTGAGAGAGGGAAAGAGGGAGAGAGAGACAGACAGAGTGAGAGTGTGAGAGAGAGAGAGTCAGACAGAGTGAGGGTGTGAGAGAGAGAGAGAGAGACAGACAGGCAGAGTGAGG